>NC_139998.1:60798144-60905644 GCF_964263955.1 Coregonus lavaretus | reverse complement strand
TAGAGGGAGAGAGAGCAGCTAGATAGAGGGAGAGAGAGCAGCTAGATAGAGGGAGAGAGAGCAGCTAGATAGAGGGAGAGAGAGCAGCTAGATAGAGGGAGAGAGAGCAGCTAGATAGAGGGAGAGAGAGCAGCTAGATAGAGGGTGAGAGAGCAGCTAGATAGAGGGTGAGAGAGCAGCTAGATAGAGGGAGAGAGAGCAGCTAGATAGAGGGAGAGAGAGCAGCTAGATAGAGGGTGAGAGAGCAGCTAGATAGAGGGTGAGAGAACAGCTAGATAGAGGGAGAGAGAGCAGCTAGATAGAGGGAGAGAGAGCAGTTAGATAGAGGGAGAGAGAGCAGCTAGATAGAGGGAGAGAGAGCAGCTAGATAGAGGGAGAGAGAGCAGCTAGATCGAGGGAGAAGCTAGATCGAGGGAGAAGCTAGATCGAGGGAGAGAGAGCAGCTAGATCGAGGGAGAGAGAGCAGCTAGATCGAGGGAGAGAGAGCAGCTAGACCGAGGGAGAGAGAGAGCAGCTAGACCGAGGGAGAGAGAGCAGCTAGACAGAGGGAGAGAGAGCAGCTAGATAGAGGGTGAGAGTGCAGCTAGATAGAGGGAGAGAGAGCAGCTAGATAGAGGGAGAGAGAGCAGCTAGATAGAGGGAGAGAGAGCAGCTAGATAGAGGGAGAGAGAGCAGCTAGATAGAGGGAGAGAGAGCAGCTAGATAGAGGGAGAGAGAGCAGCTAGACAGAGGGAGAGAGAGCAGCTAGATAGAGGGAGAGAGAGCAGCTAGACAGAGGGAGAGAGAGCAGCTAGATAGAGGGAAAGAGAACAGCTAGATAGAGGGAGAGAGAGCAGCTAGATAGAGGGAGAGAGAGCAGCTAGATAGAGGGAGAGAGAGCAGCTAGATAGAGGGAGAGAGAGCAGCTAGACAGAGGGAGAGAGAGCAGCGAGACAGAGGGAGAGAGAGCAGTGAGACAGAGGGAGAGCAGCTAGATAGAGGGAGAGAGAGCAGCTAGATAGAGGGAGAGAGAGCAGTGAGACAGAGGGAGAGCAGCTAGATAGAGGGAGAGAGAGCAGCTAGATAGAGGGAGAGAGGGCAGCTAGACAGAGGGAGAGAGAGCAGCTAGATAGAGGGAGAGAGAGCAGCTAGATAGAGGGAGAGAGAGCAGCTAGATAGAGGGAGAGAGAGCAGCTAGATAGAGGGAGAGAGAGCAGCTAGATAGAGGGTGAGAGAGCAGCTAGATAGAGGGAGAGAGAGCAGCTAGATAGAGGGAGAGAGAGCAGCTAGATAGAGGGAGAGAGAGCAGCTAGATAGAGGGAGAGAGAGCAGCTAGATAGAGGGAGAGAGAGCAGCTAGATAGAGGGAGAGAGAGCAGCTAGATAGAGGGAGAGAGAGCAGCTAGATAGAGGGAGAGAGAGCAGCTAGATAGAGGGAGAGAGAGCAGCTAGATAGAGGGAGAGAGAGCAGCTAGATAGAGGGAGAGAGAGCAGCTAGATAGAGGGAGAGAGAGCAGCTAGATAGAGGGAGAGAGAGCAGCGAGACAGAGGGAGAGAGAGCAGTGAGACAGAGGGAGAGCAGCTAGATAGAGGGAGAGAGAGCAGCTAGATAGAGGGAGAGAGAGCAGTGAGACAGAGGGAGAGCAGCTAGATAGAGGGAGAGAGAGCAGCTAGACAGAGGGAGAGAGAGCAGCTAGATAGAGGGAGAGAGAGCAGCTAGATAGAGGGAGAGAGAGCAGCTAGATAGAGGGAGAGAGAGCAGCTAGATAGAGGGTGAGAGAGCAGCTAGATAGAGGGAGAGAGAGCAGCTAGATAGAGGGAGAGAGAGCAGCTAGATAGAGGGAGAGAGAGCAGCTAGATAGAGGGTGAGAGAGCAGCTAGATAGAGGGAGAGAGAGCAGCTAGATAGAGGGAGAGAGAGCAGCTAGATAGAGGGAGAGAGAGCAGCTAGATAGAGGGAGAGAGAGCAGCTAGATAGAGGGGGAGAGAGCAGCTAGATAGAGGGAGAGAGAGCAGCTAGATAGAGGGAGAGAGAGCAGCTAGATAGAGGGAGAGAGAGCAGCTAGATAGAGGGAGAGAGAGCAGCTAGATAGAGGGAGAGAGAGCAGCTAGATAGAGGGAGAGAGAGCAGCTAGATAGAGGGAGAGAGAGCAGCTAGATAGAGGGAGAGAGAGCAGCTAGATAGAGGGAGAGAGAGCAGCTAGATAGAGGGTGAGAGAGCAGCTAGATAGAGGGTGAGAGAGCAGCTAGATAGAGGGAGAGAGAGCAGCTAGATAGAGGGAGAGAGAGCAGCTAGATAGAGGGTGAGAGAGCAGCTAGATAGAGGGTGAGAGAACAGCTAGATAGAGGGAGAGAGAGCAGCTAGATAGAGGGAGAGAGAGCAGTTAGATAGAGGGAGAGAGAGCAGCTAGATAGAGGGAGAGAGAGCAGCTAGATAGAGGGAGAGAGAGCAGCTAGATCGAGGGAGAAGCTAGATCGAGGGAGAAGCTAGATCGAGGGAGAGAGAGCAGCTAGATCGAGGGAGAGAGAGCAGCTAGATCGAGGGAGAGAGAGCAGCTAGACCGAGGGAGAGAGAGAGCAGCTAGACCGAGGGAGAGAGAGCAGCTAGACAGAGGGAGAGAGAGCAGCTAGATAGAGGGTGAGAGTGCAGCTAGATAGAGGGAGAGAGAGCAGCTAGATAGAGGGAGAGAGAGCAGCTAGATAGAGGGAGAGAGAGCAGCTAGATAGAGGGAGAGAGAGCAGCTAGATAGAGGGAGAGAGAGCAGCTAGATAGAGGGAGAGAGAGCAGCTAGACAGAGGGAGAGAGAGCAGCTAGATAGAGGGAGAGAGAGCAGCTAGACAGAGGGAGAGAGAGCAGCTAGATAGAGGGAAAGAGAACAGCTAGACAGAGGGAGAGAGAGCAGCTAGATAGAGGGAGAGAGAGCAGCTAGATAGAGGGAGAGAGAGCAGCTAGATAGAGGGAGAGAGAGCAGCTAGATAGAGGGAGAGAGAGCAGCTAGACAGAGGGAGAGAGAGCAGCGAGACAGAGGGAGAGAGAGCAGTGAGACAGAGGGAGAGCAGCTAGATAGAGGGAGAGAGAGCAGCTAGATAGAGGGAGAGAGAGCAGTGAGACAGAGGGAGAGCAGCTAGATAGAGGGAGAGAGAGCAGCTAGATAGAGGGAGAGAGGGCAGCTAGACAGAGGGAGAGAGAGCAGCTAGATAGAGGGAGAGAGAGCAGCTAGATAGAGGGAGAGAGAGCAGCTAGATAGAGGGAGAGAGAGCAGCTAGATAGAGGGTGAGAGAGCAGCTAGATAGAGGGAGAGAGAGCAGCTAGATAGAGGGAGAGAGAGCAGCTAGATAGAGGGAGAGAGAGCAGCTAGATAGAGGGAGAGAGAGCAGCTAGATAGAGGGAGAGAGAGCAGCTAGATAGAGGGAGAGAGAGCAGTTAGATAGAGGGAGAGAGAGCAGCTAGATAGAGGGAGAGAGAGCAGCTAGATAGAGGGAGAGAGAGCAGCTAGATAGAGGGAGAGAGAGCAGCTAGATAGAGGGAGAGAGAGCAGCTAGATAGAGGGAGAGAGAGCAGCTAGATAGAGGGAGAGAGAGCAGCGAGACAGAGGGAGAGAGAGCAGTGAGACAGAGGGAGAGCAGCTAGATAGAGGGAGAGAGAGCAGCTAGATAGAGGGAGAGAGAGCAGTGAGACAGAGGGAGAGCAGCTAGATAGAGGGAGAGAGAGCAGCTAGACAGAGGGAGAGAGAGCAGCTAGATAGAGGGAGAGAGAGCAGCTAGATAGAGGGAGAGAGAGCAGCTAGATAGAGGGAGAGAGAGCAGCTAGATAGAGGGAGAGAGAGCAGCTAGATAGAGGGTGAGAGAGCAGCTAGATAGAGGGAGAGAGAGCAGCTAGACAGAGGGAGAGAGAGCAGCTAGATAGAGAGAGAGAGAGCAGCTAGATAGAGGGAGAGAGAGCAGCTAGATAGAGGGAGAGAGAGCAGCTAGATAGAGGGAAAGAGAACAGCTAGACAGAGGGAGAGAGAGCAGCTAGATAGAGGGAGAGAGAGCAGCTAGATAGAGGGAGAGAGAGCAGCTAGATAGAGGGAGAGAGAGCAGCTAGATAGAGGGAGAGAGAGCAGCTAGATAGAGGGAGAGAGAGCAGCTAGACAGAGGGAGAGAGAGCAGCGAGACAGAGGGAGAGAGAGCAGTGAGACAGAGGGAGAGCAGCTAGATAGAGGGAGAGAGAGCAGCTAGATAGAGGGAGAGAGAGCAGTGAGACAGAGGGAGAGCAGCTAGATAGAGGGAGAGAGAGCAGCTAGATAGAGGGAGAGAGGGCAGCTAGACAGAGGGAGAGAGAGCAGCTAGATAGAGGGAGAGAGAGCAGCTAGATAGAGGGAGAGAGAGCAGCTAGATAGAGGGAGAGAGAGCAGCTAGATAGAGGGTGAGAGAGCAGCTAGATAGAGGGTGAGAGAGCAGCTAGATAGAGGGAGAGAGAGCAGCTAGACAGAGGGAGAGAGAGCAGCTAGATAGAGGGAGAGAGAGCAGCTAGATAGAGGGAGAGAGAGCAGCTAGATAGAGGGAGAGAGAGCAGCTAGATAGAGGGTGAGAGAGCAGCTAGATAGAGGGTGAGAGAGCAGCTAGATAGAGGGAGAGAGAGCAGCTAGACAGAGGGAGAGAGAGCAGCTAGATAGAGAGAGAGAGAGCAGCTAGATAGAGGGAGAGAGAGCAGCTAGATAGAGGGAGAGAGAGCAGCTAGATAGAGGGAGAGAGAGCAGCTAGATAGAGGGAGAGAGAGCAGCTAGATAGAGGGAGAGAGAGCAGCTAGATAGAGGGAGAGAGAGCAGCTAGACAGAGGGAGAGAGAGCAGCTAGACAGAGGGAGAGAGAGCAGCTAGATAGAGGGAGAGAGAGCAGCTAGATAGAGGGAGAGAGAGCAGCTAGATAGAGGGAGAGAGAGCAGCTAGATAGAGGGAGAGAGAGCAGCTAGATAGAGGGAGAGAGAGCAGCTAGATAGAGGGAGAGAGAGCAGCTAGATAGAGGGAGAGAGAGCAGCTAGATAGAGGGAGAGAGAGCAGCGAGACAGAGGGAGAGAGAGCAGTGAGACAGAGTGAGAGCAGCTAGATAGAGGGAGAGAGAGCAGCTAGATAGAGGGAGAGAGAGCAGTGAGACAGAGGGAGAGCAGCTAGATAGAGGGAGAGAGAGCAGCTAGATAGAGGGAGAGAGGGCAGCTAGACAGAGGGAGAGAGAGCAGATAGATAGAGGGAGAGAGAGCAGCTAGATAGAGGGAGAGAGAGCAGCTAGATAGAGGGAGAGAGAGCAGCTAGATAGAGGGAGAGCAGCTAGATAGAGGGAGAGAGAGCAGCTAGATAGAGGGAGAGAGGGCAGCTAGACAGAGGGAGAGAGAGCAGCTAGATAGAGGGAGAGAGAGCAGCTAGATAGAGGGAGAGAGAGCAGCTAGATAGAGGGAGAGAGAGCAGCTAGATAGAGGGAGAGAGAGCAGCTAGATAGAGGGAGAGAGAGCAGCTAGATAGAGGGTGAGAGAGCAGCTAGATAGAGGGAGAGAGAGCAGCTAGACAGAGGGAGAGAGAGAGCAGCTAGATAGAGGGAGAGAGCAGCTAGATAGAGGGAGAGAGAGCAGCTAGATAGAGGGAGAGAGAGCAGCTAGATAGAGGGTGAGAGAGCAGCTAGATAGAGGGAGAGAGAGCAGCTAGATAGAGGGAGAGAGAGCAGCTAGATAGAGGGAGAGAGAGCAGCTAGATAGAGGGAGAGAGAGCAGCTAGATAGAGGGAGAGAGAGCAGCTAGATAGAGGGAGAGAGAGCAGCTAGACAGAGGGAGAGAGAGAGCAGCTAGATAGAGGGAGAGAGAGCAGCTAGATAGAGGGAGAGAGAGCAGCTAGACAGAGGGAGAGAGAGCAGCGAGACAGAGGGAGAGAGAGCAGTGAGACAGAGGGAGAGCAGCTAGATAGAGGGAGAGAGAGCAGCTAGATAGAGGGAGAGAGGGCAGCTAGACAGAGGGAGAGAGAGCAGCTAGATAGAGGGAGAGAGAGCAGCTAGATAGAGGGAGAGAGAGCAGCTAGATAGAGGGAGAGAGAGCAGCTAGATAGAGGGAGAGAGAGCAGCTAGATAGAGGGTGAGAGAGCAGCTAGATAGAGGGAGAGAGAGCAGCTAGACAGAGGGAGAGAGAGCAGCTAGATAGAGAGAGAGAGAGCAGCTAGATAGAGGGAGAGAGAGCAGCGAGACAGAGGGAGAGAGAGCAGTGAGACAGAGGGAGAGCAGCTAGATAGAGGGAGAGAGAGCAGCTAGATAGAGGGAGAGAGAGCAGTGAGACAGAGGGAGAGCAGCTAGATAGAGGGAGAGAGAGCAGCTAGATAGAGGGAGAGAGGGCAGCTAGACAGAGGGAGAGAGAGCAGCTAGATAGAGGGAGAGAGAGCAGCTAGATAGAGGGAGAGAGAGCAGCTAGATAGAGGGAGAGAGAGCAGCTAGATAGAGGGAGAGAGAGCAGCTAGATAGAGGGAGAGCAGCTAGATAGAGGGAGAGAGAGCAGCTAGACAGAGGGAGAGAGAGAGCAGCTAGATAGAGGGAGAGAGCAGCTACATAGAGGGAGAGAGAGCAGCTAGATAGAGGGAGAGAGAGCAGCTAGATAGAGGGAGAGAGAGCAGCTAGATAGAGGGTGAGAGAGCAGCTAGATAGAGGGAGAGAGAGCAGCTAGATAGAGGGAGAGAGAGCAGCTAGATAGAGGGAGAGAGAGCAGCTAGATAGAGGGAGAGAGAGCAGCTAGATAGAGGGAGAGAGAGCAGCTAGATAGAGGGAGAGAGAGCAGCTAGATAGAGGGTGAGAGAGCAGCTAGATAGAGGGAGAGAGAGCAGCTAGATAGAGGGAGAGAGAGAGCAGCTAGATAGAGGGAGAGAGAGCAGCTAGATAGAGGGAGAGAGAGCAGCTAGATAGAGGGAGAGAGAGCAGCTAGATAGAGGGAGAGAGAGCAGCTAGATAGAGGGAGAGAGAGCAGCTAGATAGAGGGTGAGAGTGCAGCTAGATAGAGGGAGAGAGAGCAGCTAGATAGAGGGTGAGAGAGTAGCTAGATAGAGGGAGAGAGAGCAGCTAGATAGAGGGAGAGAGAGCAGCTAGATAGAGGGAGAGAGAGCAGCTAGATAGAGGAGAGAGAGCAGCTAGATAGAGGGAGAGAGAGCAGCTAGATAGAGGGAGAGAGAGCAGCTAGATAGAGGGAGAGAGAGCAGCTAGATAGAGGGAGAGAGAGCAGCTAGACAGAGGGAGAGAGAGCAGCTAGATAGAGGAGAGAGAGTCACCAGGTGTTTGTTTATGTCCTGAAAGAGAGCTAAATAAACGAGTTACATCACAGAGCAGACAGAACGGCCCAGGAACCCAGGACCTCTGACCTGATCACCTGCAAGATGAAGGATTATTGAGACGCTTCCCAGATCCATGAATGACTGAGGAGAAACTGAACAGGATGCAGAGTTCAAACCCAAGGAACACATTGGTAACCCTTATCCTTCCTGTTTATCTTGGTCTGTTCTAACTGCTGATCTGGTTTCCCCTGCTGATGAAGAGGAGAAACATACATGGCACAGAAATACAGGAATATTTCATCATTCACATGCATCTCAATGGAAATGAACAAAGAAATGCTGCATTTCAGGATTAAGTAGTATAAATTAATTTGAATTGACACATGCAGACAGGTGCATCTGGAAATGAAAAATGAAAAACTGATGCAACCTTTTTGTGTGTTTTGTGAACAAACACATATTTTCACAATAACTGATGAGTGGACCACACATTTACAGTGCATTCAGAAAGTATTCAGACCCCTTTACTTTTTCCACATTTTGTTACGTTACAGACTTATTCTAAAATGTATTAAATTATGTTTTTCCATCAATCTACACACAATGCCCCATAATGGCAAAGCGAAAACAGGTTTTTAGAATTTTTTGCAAATGTATTAAGATAAAAAACAAAAATACCTTATTTACATAAGTATTCAGACCCTTTGCTATGAGACTCGAAATTGAGCTCAGGTGCATCCTGTTTCCATTGATCAACCTTGAGATGTTTCTACAACTTGATTGGAGTCCACCTGTGGTAAATTCAATTGATTGGACATGATTTGGAAAGGCACACACCTGTCTATATAAGGTCCCACAGTTGACAATGCATGTCAGAGCAAAAACCAAGTCATGAGGTCGAAGGAATTGTCCGTAGAGCTCCGAGACAGGATTGTGTCGAGGCACAGATCTGGGGAAGGGTACCAAAACATTTCTGCAGTATTGAAGGTCCCCAAGAACACAGTGGCCTCCATCATTCTTAAATGGAAGAAGTTTGGAACCACCAAGACTCTTCCTAGAGCTGGCCGCCCGGCCAAACTGAGCAATCGGGGGAGAAGGGCCTTGGTCAGGGAGGTGACCAAGAACCCGATGGTCACTCTGATAGAGCTCCAGAGTTCCTCTGTGGAGATGGGAGAACCTTCCAGAAGGACAACCATCTCTGCAGCACTCCACCAATCACGTCTTTATGGTAGAGTGGGCAGACGGAAGCCACTCCTCAGTAAAAGGCACACGACAGCCCGCTTGGAGTTTGCCAAAAGGCACCTAAAGACTCTCAGACCATGAGAAACAAGATTCTCTGGTCTGATTAAACCAAGATTGAACTCTTTGGCCTGAATGCCAAGCATTACGTCTGGAGGAAACCTGGCACCATCCCTACGGTGAAGCATGGTGGTGGCAGCATCATGCTGTGGGATGTAGAGCATGGCGTTTGCAACGCCAGGGTTGTGGGTTCGATTCCCACGGGGGTCCAGTATAAAAAAAATAAAAATGAAAAAATAGCATGTATGCACTACTCACTAACTGTAAGTCGCTCTGGATAAGAGTGTCTGCTAAATGACTAAAATGTAATGTAAAATGGGATGTTTTTCAGCGGCAGGGACTGGGAGACTAGTCAGGAGCAAAGTACAGAGAGATCCTTGATGAAAACCTGCTCCAGAGCACTCAGGACCTCAGACTGGGGCGAAGGTTCACCTTCCAACAGGACAATGACCCTAAGCACACAGCCAAGACAAAGCAGGAGTGGCTTCGGGACAAGTCTCTGAATGTCCTTGAGTGGCCCAGCCAGAGCCCGGACTTGAACCTGATCGAACATCTCTGGAGAGACCTGAAAATAGCTGTGCAGTAACGCTCCCCATCCAACCTGAAAGAGCTTGAGAGGATCTGCAGAGAAGAATGGGAGAAACTCCCCAAATACAGGTGTGCCAAGCTTGTAGCGTCATACCCAAGAAGACTTGAGGCTGTGATCGCTGCCAAAGGTGCTTCAACAAAATACTGAGTAAAGGGTCTGAATACTTATGTAAATGTCATATGTTTTTTGTGTGTTTTTTTGTGCAAATTAAAATAAAAATAAAAGGTTTTTGCTTTGTCATTATGTGGTATTGTGTGTAGATTGATGAGGGAAAAAAACAATTTAATCCATTTTAGAATAAGGCTGTAACGTAACAAAATGAGGAAAAAGAATAAGGTTACGATGTTATTACCACAGACACATAATAATAATAATATAATAATAATAATAATAATAATATGCCATTTAGCAGACGCTTTTATCCAAAGCGACTTACAGTCATGCGTGCATACATTTTTGTGTATGGGTGGTCCCGGGGATCGAACCCACTACCTTGGCGTTACAAGCGCCGTGCTCTACCAGCTGAGCTACAGAGGACATAGATGGAGAACCAAAGAAAGGAGAAGAAAACTTGAAGTGACACATGTACATATTACCTGGACTAACCTGTACCCCCCCCCCCCCCCACATTGACTCGTTTTTTTTACTTTAGTTTATTTTGTAAATATTTTTTAAACTGCATTGTTGTTAAGGGCTTGTAAGTAAGCATTTCACGGTAAGGTCTACACCTGTTGTATTGCATGTGACAAATAACATTTGATTTGCCAGGAGTCCCTGTGTGAGGATGGAACATGTGTCATCAGACCACCATGGTCAACTAGCAAACACTGACGACTCAACATGCTGTGGCCCTGGAGGTTTTATCATAGAGAATGTCTGTAAGTATAAGTAAGTATATGTCTGTTATCCATAAGTTGGAAGTTGTGTTACCGTCGTCAGACTCCGGCCCCTCTGCTGTCTCCTCCTGACAGAGTGCGGTGAGGGGTACATGGGTATAGGGGGCGCCACCGAGACAGCGATGGTCACTCTGCGTCTTCTGCTGCTCGCTCGCTGTCTCTGCTGGTAATCTGACACACAGACACACGTAACATCTTTCAGCAATGAAAACAGTGAAACATGATTAACACAATTTACATTAAAAAAAAGTCATTTTAGTCATTTAGCAGACGCTCTTATCCAGGAGCAATTAGGGTTAAGTGCCTTGCTCAAGGGCACAGCAGCAGGTTTGTCGGCTCGGGGATTCGAACCAGCGACCTTTCGCTTACTGGGCTAAAGCTCTTAACCACTAGGCTACCTGCCGCCCGTACAATATGAAGAGAATTTCCAAAACGCTATATCCACCAAATGTTCCCATTTGTTTTTTTTCCATCAGAAATGATTATAGGTCCCTTCATGGTTATGTAAAATGTTACTGTTCTCATATTTTTAATTCATTTACTTTAGTGTGGATGGTTTTTGTTGTTGTTCCAAAACGCTCTATATCCAATGCTTATCTGGAACGGAATGTTCTTATCCTGTATATTTGACTGTGTTATGTGGTTGTCTCACCTAGTAATCTTAAAATGAATGCACTTATTGTAAGTCGCTCTGGATAAGAGCATCTGCTAAATGACTAAAATGTAAACTGTAAATGTTTTACATACAGAGCTTATATTACTGTATTGAATATTATTATTTTTCTTTATATATATATATTGATGTCCAACATATCATTTGTACATTTCTTTATAAAAATATAGTAACGTGTTACATTTAACTTTGTAAAACCTAGCAGTACTACTCATTTCTCTAAGAGTGAGGCGGATATATCATTTTGCAAAAAAATAGGATTGTCTCTCTGAAATGAAACCAAGTGAAAGATTTTAAACAAATACATATCTGTCAATGAATATCCCCATGCCATGATAGAAGTGGCGCCGGAGCAGATGGCTGCCGTTTTACAGCCCTCTAACCAATTGTACTATTATGTGTGTTTTCCGCGTTATTTGTAATTTATTATGTACATAATGCTTCTGCTAACGCCTCTTATGACCAAAAAGAGCTTCTGGATATCAGGACAGCGATTACTCACCTCGTATTGGACGAAGATTTTTCCTTCAACGAGTCGGACACAAAGGATATTCACCCGAAAAGTCCCAAATCCCTGTCATTCGCATGAGAAAGAGACAGAGATATCGTGGACGTAGGTCGGGGTGCCTTGTACGGATCCGACGGCGAGCAAGTAATCTGCCTCTTCCATCAATCTTATTAGCCAATGTTCAATCATTTGAGAACAAATTGGACGACCTAAGATTACGGTTATCCTACCAACGGGACATTAAAAACTGTAATATCTTATGTTTCACCGAGTCGTGGCTGAATGACGACATGGACAACATACAGCTGACATCGGCAGGATAGAACGGCTGACTCCGGTAAGACAAGGGGTGGCGGTCTGTGTATATTTGTAAACAACAGCTGGTGCACAAAATCTAATACTAAGGAAGTCTCGTGGTTTTGCTCACCTGAGGTAGAGTATCTCATGATAAGCTGTAGACCACACTATTTACCAAGAGAGTTTTCATCTATATTTTTCATAGCTGTCTATTTACCACCACAAACCGATGCTGGCATTAAGATTGCACTCAATGAGCTGTATAAGGCCATAAGTAAACAGGAAAACGCTCATCCAGAGGCAGCGCTCCTAGTGGCCGGGGACTTTAATGCAGGGAAACTTAAATCCGTTCTACCTAATTTCTACCAGCATGTTAAATGTGCAACCAGAGGGAGAAAAAAACTCTAGACCACCTTTACTCCACACACAGAGACGCATACAAAGCTCTCCCTCGCCCTCCATTTGGCAAATCTGACCATAACTCTATCCTCCTGATTCCTGCTTATAAGCAAAAACTAAAGCAGGAAGCACCAGTGACTCGGTTAATAAAAAAGTGGTCAGATGACGCAGATGCTAAGCTACAGGACTGTTTTGCTAGCACAGACTGGAATATGTTCCGGGATTCTTCCGATGGCATTGAGGAGTACACCACATCAGTCACTGACTTCATCAATGACGTCATCCCCACTGTGACTGTACGTACATACCCCAACCAGAAGCCATGGATTACAGGCAACATCCGCACTGAGCTAAAGGGTAGAGCTGCCGCTTTCAAGGACCGGGACTCTAACCCGGACGCTTAAAAGAAATCCCGCTATGCCCTCCGACGAACCATCAAACAGGCAAAGAGTCAATACAGGACTAAGATCGAATCGTACTACAATGGACTACTTAGGATAGCCAGTGGGACAACCACCACTGGGGGAGGGGAGAGGGGGGGGGGGGGGGTGTAGAAGGATTACTGTTAGACTATTCCAGGTGTTCCTTAAAGAGGTAGGGTTTCAAGTTTCTCCGGAAGGTGGTCTGAGACTCTGCTGTCCTGGCGTCGTGGGGGAGCTTGTTCCACCATTGGGGTGCCAGAGCAGCGAATAGCTGAGTGGGAACTGTGCTTCCGTAGAGGTAGGGGGGCCAGCAGGCCAGAGGTGGATGAACGTAGTGCCCTCGTTTGAGTGCAGGGTCTGATCAGAGCCTGAAGGTAAGGAGGTGACGTTCCCAAAGGACCTACAAAGGGAAGCACAGCCGCGAGCTGCCCAGTGACACAAGCCTACCAGACGAGCTAAATCACTTCTATGCTCGCTTTGAGGCAAGCAACACTGAAACATGCATGAGAGCACCAGCTGTTCCGGATGACTATGTTATCACGCTCTCCGTAGCCGATGTGAGTAAGACTTTTAAGCAGGTCAACATTCACAAGGCCGCAGGGCCAGACGGCTTACCAGGACGTGTACTCCGAGCATGTGCTGACCAACTGGCAAGTGTCTTCACTGACATTTTCAACATGTCCCTGACTGAGTCTGTAATACCAACATGTTTCAAGCAGACCACCGTAGTCCCTGTGCCCAAGGACACTAAGATAACCGACCCGTAGCACTCACACCTGTAGCCATGAAGTACTTTGAAAGGCTGGTCATGGCTCACATCAACACCATCATCCTGGAAACCCTAGACCCACTCCAATTTGCATCCCGCCCCAACAGATCCACAGATGATGCAATCTCTATTGCACTCCACCCTGCCCTTTCCCACCTGGACAAGAGGAACACATACGTGAGAATGCTATTCATTGACTACAGCTCAGCGTTCAACACCATAGTGCTCTCAAAGCTTATCACTAAGCTAAGGACCATGGGACTAAACACCTCCCTCTGCAACTGGATCCTGGACTTCCTGACGGGCCGCCCCCAGGTGGTAAGGTTAGGTAACAACACATCTGCCACGCTGATCCTCAACACGGGGGCCCCTCAGGGGTAAAATCCCCATCCTACTGTACTATATCTACTATCCCCATCCTACTGTACTATATCTACTATCCCCATCCTACTGTACTATATCTACTATCCCCATCCTACTGTAATATCCCCATCCTACTGTACTATATCTACTATCCCCATCCTACTGTACTATATCTACTATCCCCATCCTACTGTAATATCCCCATCCTACTGTACTATATCTACTATCCCCATCCTACTGTACTATATCTACTATCCCCATCCTACTGTACTATATCTACTATCCCCATCCTACTGTAATATCCCCATCCTACTGTACTATATCTACTATCCCCATCCTACTGTACTATATCTACTATCCCCATCCTACTGTACTATATCTACTATCCCCATCCTACTGTACTATATCTACTATCCCCATCCTACTGTACTATATCTACTATCCCCATCCTACTGTACTATATCTACTATCCCCATCCTACTGTACTATATCTACTATCCCCATCCTACTGTACTATATCTACTATCCCCATCCTACTGTACTATATATACTATCCCCATCCTACTGTACTATATCTACTATCCCCATCCTACTGTAATATCACCATACTACTGTACTATATCTACTATCCCCATACTACTGTACTATATCTACAATCCCCATCCTACTGTACTATATCTACTATCCCCATCCTACTGTACTATATCTACTATCCCCATCCAACTGTAATATCACCATACTACTGTACTATATCTACTATCCCCATCCTACTGTAATATCCCCATCCTACTGTACTATATCTACTATCCCCATCCTACTGTACTATATCTACTATCCCCATCCTACTGTAATATCCCCATCCTACTGTACTATATCTACTATCCCCATCCTACTGTACTATATCTACTATCCCCATCCTACTGTACTATATCTACTATCCCCATCCTACTGTAATATCCCCATCCTACTGTACTATATCTACTATCCCCATCCTACTGTACTATATCTACTATCCCCATCCTACTGTACTATATCTACTATCCCCATCCTACTGTACTATATCTACTATCCCCATCCTACTGTACTATATCTACTATCCCCATCCTACTGTACTATATCTACTATCCCCATCCTACTGTACTATATCTACTATCCCCATCCTACTGTACTATATCTACTATCCCCATCCTACTGTACTATATCTACTATCCCCATTCTACTGTACTATATCTACTATCCCCATTCTACTGTAATATCACCATACTACTGTACTATATCTACTATCCCCATCCTACTGTACTATCCCCATCCTACTGTACTATATCTACTATCCCCATCCTACTGTACTATATCTACTATCCCCATCCTACTGTACTATATCTACTATCCCCATCCTACTGTACTATATCTACTATCCCCATACTACTGTACTATATCTACTATCCCCATCCTACTGTACTATCCCCATCCTACTGTACTATATCTACTATCCCCATCCTACTGTACTATATCTACTATCCCCATCCTACTGTACTATATCTACTATCCCCATCCTACTGTAATATATCTACTATCCCCATCCTACTGTAATATATATACTATCCCCATCCTACTGTACTATATCTACTATCCCCATCCTACTGTAATATCACCATACTACTGTACTATATCTACTATCCCCATCCTACTGTACTATATCTACTATCCCCATCCTACTGTACTATATCTACTATCCCCATCCTACTGTACTATATCTACTATCCCCATCCTACTGTACTATATCTACTATCCCCATACTACTGTACTATATCTACTATCCTCATCCTACTGTACTATATCTACTATCCTCATCCTACTGTACTATATCTACTATCCCCATCCTACTGTACTATATCTACTATCCCCATCCTACTGTACTATATCTACTATCCCCATCCTACTGTACTATATCTACTATCCCCATCCTACTGTACTATATCTACTATCCCCATCCTACTGTACTATATCTACTATCCCCATCCTACTGTACTATATCTACTATCCCCATCCTACTGTACTATATCTACTATCCCCATCCTACTGTAATATATCTACTATCCCCATCCTACTGTAATATATATACTATCCCCATCCTACTGTACTATATCTACTATCCCCATCCTACTGTAATATCACCATACTACTGTACTATATCTACTATCCCCATCCTACTCTACTATATCTACTATCCCCATCCTACTGTACTATATCTACTATCCCCATCCTACTGTACTATATCTACTATCCCCATCCTACTGTACTATATCTACTATCCCCATCCTACTGTACTATATCTACTATCCCCATCCTACTGTACTATATCTACTATCCCCATCCTACTGTACTATATCTACTATCCCCATCCTACTGTACTATATCTACTATCCCCATCCTACTGTACTATATCTACTATCCCCATCCTACTGTACTATATCTACTATCCCCATACTACTGTACTATATCTACTATCCCCATCCTACTGTACTATCCCCATACTACTGTACTATATCTACTATCCCCATCCTACTGTACTATATCTACTATCCCCATCCTACTGTACTATATCTACTATCCCCATCCTACTGTACTATATCTACTATCCCCATCCTACTGTACTATATCTACTATCCCCATACTAATGTACTATATCTACTATCACCATACTACTGTACTATATCTACTATCACCATCCTACTGTACTATATCTACTATCCCCATCCTACTGTACTATATCTACTATCCCATCCTACTGTAATATCACCATACTACTGTACTATACCTACTATCACCATCCTACTGTACTATATCTACTATCCCCATCCACTGTACTATATCTACTATCCCCAACCTACTGTACTATATCTACTATCACCATACTACTGTACTATATCTACTATCCCCATCCTACTGTACTATATCTACTATCCCATCCTACTGTACTATATCTACTATCCCCATCCTACTGTACTATATCTACTATCCCCATACTACTGTACTATATCTACTATCCCCATACTACTGTACTATATCTACTATCCCCATCCTACTGTACTATATCTACTATCCCCATCCTACTGTACTATATCTACTATCCCCATACTACTGTACTATCCCCATCCTACTGTACTATATCTACTATCCCCATCCTACTGTACTATATCTACTATCCCCATCCTACTGTACTATATCTACTATCCCCATCCTACTGTACTATATCTACTATCCCCATCCTACTGTACTATATCTACTATCCCCATCCTACTGTACTATATCTACTATCCCCATCCTACTGTACTATATCTACTATCCCCATCCTACTGTACTATATCTACTATCCCCATACTACTGTACTATATCTACTATCCCCATCCTACTGTACTATATCTACTATCCCCATCCTACTGTACTATATCTACTATCCCCATTCTACTGTACTATATCTACTATCCCCATCCTACTGTACTATATCTACTATCCCCATCCTACTGTACTATATCTACTATCCCCATCCTACTGTACTATATCTACTATCCCCATCCTACTGTACTACATCTACTATCCCCATCCTACTGTACTATATCTACTATCCCCATCCTACTGTACTATATCTGCTATCCCCATACTACTGTACTATATCTACTATCCCCATCCTACTGTACTATATCTATTATCCCCATCCTACTGTAATATCACCATACTACTGTACTATATCTACTATCCCCATACTACTGTACTATCCCCATCCTACTGTACTATATCTACTATCCCCATTCTACTGTACTATCCCCATCCTACTGTACTATATCTACTATCCCCATCCTACTGTACTATATCTACTATCCCCATCCTACTGTACTATATCTACTATCCCCATCCTACTGTACTATCCCCATCCTACTGTACTATATCTACTATCCCCATACTACTGTACTATATCTACTATCCCCATCCTACTGTACTATCCCCATACTACTGTACTATATCTACTATCCCCATACTACTGTACTATATCTACTATCCCCATCCTACTGTACTATCCCCATACTACTGTACTATATCTACTATCCCCATTCTACTGTACTATCCCCATCCTACTGTACTATATCTACTATCCCCATCCTACTGTACTATCCCCATCCTACTGTACTATATCTACTATCCCCATTCTACTGTACTATATCTACTATCCCCATTCTACTGTACTATCACCATCCTACTGTACTATATCTACTATCCCCATCCTACTGTACTATCCCCATCCTACTGTACTATATCTACTATCCCCATCCTACTGTACTATATCTACTATCCCCATCCTACTGTACTATATCTACTATCCCCATCCTACTGTACTATATCTACTATCCCCATCCTACTGTACTATATCTACTATCCCCATCCTACTGTACTATATCTACTATCCCCATCCTACTGTACTATATCTACTATCCCCATCCTACTGTACTATATCTACTATCCCCATCCTACTGTACTATATCTACTATCCCCATCCTACTGTACTATATCTACTATCCCCATTCTACTGTACTATATCTACTATCCCCATCCTACTGTACTATATCTACTATCCCCATCCTACTGTACTATATCTACTATCCCCATCCTACTGTACTATATCTACTATCCCCATCCTACTGTACTACATCTACTATCCCCATCCTACTGTACTATATCTACTATCCCCATCCTACTGTACTATATCTGCTATCCCCATACTACTGTACTATATCTACTATCCCCATCCTACTGTACTATATCTATTATCCCCATCCTACTGTAATATCACCATACTACTGTACTATATCTACTATCCCCATACTACTGTACTATCCCCATCCTACTGTACTATATCTACTATCCCCATTCTACTGTACTATCCCCATCCTACTGTACTATATCTACTATCCCCATCCTACTGTACTATATCTACTATCCCCATCCTACTGTACTATATCTACTATCCCCATCCTACTGTACTATCCCCATCCTACTGTACTATATCTACTATCCCCATACTACTGTACTATATCTACTATCCCCATCCTACTGTACTATCCCCATACTACTGTACTATATCTACTATCCCCATACTACTGTACTATATCTACTATCCCCATCCTACTGTACTATCCCCATACTACTGTACTATATCTACTATCCCCATTCTACTGTACTATCCCCATCCTACTGTACTATATCTACTATCCCCATCCTACTGTACTATCCCCATCCTACTGTACTATATCTACTATCCCCATTCTACTGTACTATATCTACTATCCCCATTCTACTGTACTATCACCATCCTACTGTACTATATCTACTATCCCATCCTACTGTACTATATCTACTATCCCCATCCTACTGTACTATATCTACTATCCCCATCCTACTGTACTATATCTACTATCCCCATCCTACTGTACTATATCTACTATCCCCATACTACTGTACTATATCTACTATCCCCATCCTACTGTAATATCACCATACTACTGTACTATATCTACTATCCCCATACTACTGTACTATAACTACTATCCCCATCCTACTGTAATATCACCATACTACTGTACTATATCTACTATCCCCATTCTACTGTACTATATCTACTATCCCCATCCTACTGTACTATATCTACTATCCCCATCCTACTGTACTATCCCCATCCTACTGTACTATATCTACTATCCCCATCCTACTGTACTATATCTACTATCCCCATCCTACTGTACTATATCTACTATTCCCATCCTACTGTACTATATCTACTATCCCCATCCTACTGTACTATATCTACTATCCCCATCCTACTGTACTATATCTACTATTCCCATCCTACTGTACTATATCTACTATCCCCATCCTACTGTACTATATCTACTATCCCCATTCTACTGTACTATCCCCATCCTACTGTACTATATCTACTATCCCCATCCTACTGTACTATATCTACTATCCCCATCCTACTGTACTATATCTACTATTCCCATCCTACTGTACTATATCTACTATCCCCATCCTACTGTACTATATCTACTATCCCCATCCTACTGTACTATATCTACTATCCCCATCCTACTGTACTATATCTACTATCCCCATCCTACTGTACTATATCTACTATCCCCATCCTACTGTACTATCCCCACTATCCCCATCCTACTGTACTATCCCCATCCTACTGTACTATATCTACTATCCCCATCCTACTGTACTATATCTACTATCCCCATCCTACTGTACTATATCTACTATCCCCATCCTACTGTACTATATCTACTATCCCCATCCTACTGTACTATATCTACTATCCCCATCCTACTGTACTATATCTACTATCCCCATCCTACTGTACTATATCTACTATCCCCATCCTACTGTACTATATCTACTATCCCCATCCTACTGTACTATATCTACTATCCCCATCCTACTGTACTATATCTACTATCCCCATCCTACTGTACTATATCTACTATCCCCATCCTACTGTAATATCACCATACTATCTGGAGTGTTGTGTTTCTATTGATACACTAGATGGCGCTTGTATGTTACTTTCTACAAATAGGAGATACAGGTCTTTACGGCGGGAGGCTCGTCTCCCTGAAAAGCCTTTAAGAGGAACGAGGCAAAACAAAAAGACATGCATGAAAACAAACCTCTGAACATAAAATATATTTCACAGACAAGCAAAGACAGAGTAGAGGAGTGTAGATAGATATCGCAGATCCAGTAGATGATTGGTTAATTACTATTGACTGAATGATGGTCACTGCTTAATACCTAACTTATGCACAATGTGTGTGTGCGTGTGTGTGTGTGCATGTGTTAGGGGTGTGTGTGTGTGTACCTCTGTGCATGGCCCTGAGGCTCTGCTGTGCGGTGCGGTGCAGCTCCTGGAGACATGGTGGTCTGCTGGAGGGTAGGAACACATTCCTCTGGAGGAGCCATGGAGACACGTAGTGGTCTGATAACTTCCACTCTACATCCAGGTCTGATACCGCTGTGGAGGGGGTGGGGCGGAGAGGGGGAGGGGAGGTGTGGGGCGGAGAAGGGGAGAGGAGGGGTGGGGCGGAGAGGGGGTGGGGAGGGGAGGGGTGGGGCGGAGAGGGGGAGAGGAGGGGTGGGGCAGAGAGGGGGAGGGATGGGGCGGAGAGGGGGAGAGGAGGGGTGGGGGAGAGGAGGGGTGGGGCGGAGAGGGGAGAGGAAGGGTGGGGCAGAGAGGGGGAGGGACAGGAGAATGGCTGGTGTTTAGTAATCGAGACACAGGCAGAGCAGTGTTCAGAATGATCGGAATCAAACGCTCTGTGATCATAAGGACAACTAGAGAACAACATGAACTCAGCGTGGCCTATAGGGTAATTATGGGTTCCACACCACTGAAACATCCTGTCAACCAGCTAATCACATCCACATGACCTGTCAACCAGCTAATCACATCCATATGACCTGTCAACCAGCTAATCACATCCACATGACCTGTCAACCAGCTAATCACATCATATGACCTGTCAACCAGCTAATCACATCCACATGACCTGTCAACCAGCTAATCACATCCACATGACCTGTCAACCAGCTAATCACATCCACATGACCTGTCAACCAGCTAATCACATCCACATGACCTGTCAACCAGCTAATCACATCCACATGACCTGTCAACCAGCTAATCACATCCACATGACCTGTCAACCAGCTAATCACATCATATGACCTGTCAACCAGCTAATCACATCACATGACCTGTCAACCAGCTAATCACATCACATGACCTGTAAACCAGCTAATCACATCCACATGACCTGTAAACCAGCTAATCACATCCACATGACCTGTCAACCAGCTAATCACATCCACATGACCTGTCAACCAGCTAATCACATCCACATGACCGGTCAACCAGCTAATCACATCCACATGACCGGTCAACCAGCTAATCACATCCACATGACCTGTCAACCAGCTAATCACATCCACATGACCTGTCAACCAGCTAATCACATCCACATGACCTGTCAACCAGCTAATCACATCCACATGACCTGTCAACCAGCTAATCACATCCACATGACCTGTCAACCAGCTAATCACATCCACATGACCTGTCAACCAGCTAATCACATCATATGACCTGTCAACCAGCTAATCACATCCACATGACCTGTCAACCAGCTAATCACATCCACATGACCTGTCAACCAGCTAATCACATCCACATGACCTGTCAACCAGCTAATCACATCCACATGACCTGTCAACCAGCTAATCACATCATATGATCTGTCAACCAGCTAATTATATCCACATGACCTGTCAACCAGCTAATTACATCCATATGACCTGGTCTACCACTGGTTTCCAACAGAAATTCTAATCAATCTCAACCTAAATTCAAATCAGACATACAGTATATAGTGGAGTTATGAGGCTTTATGTCAGTGTCACCATGGTGCCCAAACCAGAGCCCGACATCTCCAGATAATACAGAGCTGTGCTGTATAAAACCAGCTATATAACACCAGGCTAGCTTGACGCTACTGCTACAGAGCTGTATATAACCAGGCTAGCTTAATGCTACTGCTACAGAGCTGTATATAACCAGGCTAGCTTGACGCTACTGCTACAGAGCTGTATATAACCAGGCTAGCTTGATGCTACAGAGCTGTATATAACCAGGCTAGCTTAATGCTACTGCTACAGAGCTGTATATAACCAGGCTAGCTTGACGCTACTGCTACAGAGCTGTATATAACCAGGCTAGCTTGACGCTACTGCTACAGAGCTGTATATAACCAGGCTAGCTTGATGCTACTGCTACAGAGCTGTATATAACCAGGCTAGCTTGATGCTACTGCTACAGAGCTGTATATAACCAGGCTAGCTTGATGCTACTGCTACAGAGCTGTATATAACCAGGCTAGCTTGACGCTACAGAGCTGTATATAACCAGGCTAGCTTGATGCTACTGCTACAGAGCTGTATATAACCAGGCTAGCTTGACGCTACTGCTACAGAGCTGTATATAACCAGGCTAGCTTGACGCTCCTGCTACAGAGCTGTATATAACCAGGCTAGCTTGATGCTACAGAGCTGTATATAACCAGGCTAGCTTGACGCTACTGCTACAGAGCTGTATATAACCAGGCTAGCTTGACGCTACTGCTACAGAGCTGTATATAACCAGGCTAGCTTGACGCTACTGCTACAGAGCTGTATATAACCAGGCTAGCTTGATGCTACAGAGCTGTATATAACCAGGCTAGCTTGACGCTACAGAGCTGTATATAACTAGGCTAGCTTGACGCTCCTGCTACAGAGCTGTATATAACCAGGCTAGCTTGACGCTACTGCTACAGAGCTGTATATAACCAGGCTAGCTTGATGCTACTGCTACAGAGCTGTATATAACCAGGCTAGCTTGATGCTACTGCTACAGAGCTGTATATAACCAGGCTAGCTTGATGCTACTGCTACAGAGCTGTATATAACAAGGCTAGCTTGATGCTACTGCTACAGAGCTGTATATAACCAGGCTAGCTTGATGCTACTGCTACAGAGCTGTATATAACCAGGCTAGCTTGATGCTACTGCTACAGAGCTGTATATAACCAGGCTAGCTTAATGCTACAGAGCTGTATATAACCAGGCTAGCTTGACGCTACAGAGCTGTATATAACCAGGCTAGCTTGACGCTACTGCTACAGAGCTGTATATAACCAGGCTAGCTTGACGCTACAGAGCTGTATATAACCAGGCTAGCTTGACGCTACTGCTACAGAGCTGTATATAACCAGGCTAGCTTGACGCTCCTGCTACAGAGCTGTATATAACCAGGCTAGCTTGATGCTACTGCTACAGAGCTGTATATAACCAGGCTAGCTTGACGCTACTGATACAGAGCTGTATATAACCAGGCTAGCTTGACGCTACAGAGCTGTATATAACCAGGCTAGCTTGACGCTACTGCTACAGAGCTGTATATAACCAGGCTAGCTTGACGCTACAGAGCTGTATATAACCAGGCTAGCTTGACGCTACAGAGCTGTATATAACCAGGCTAGCTTGACGCTACTGCTACAGAGCTGTATATAACCAGGCTAGCTTGACGCTCCTGCTACAGAGCTGTATATAACCAGGCTAGCTTGACGCTACTGCTACAGAGCTGTATATAACCAGGCTAGCTTGACGCTACAGAGCTGTATATAACCAGGCTAGCTTGACGCTACAGAGCTGTATATAACCAGGCTAGCTTGATGCTACAGAGCTGTATATAACCAGGCTAGCTTGACGCTACTGCTACAGAGCTGTATATAACCAGGCTAGCTTGACGCTACTGATACAGAGCTGTATATAACCAGGCTAGCTTGACGCTACAGAGCTGTATATAACCAGGCTAGCTTGACGCTACTGCTACAGAGCTGTATATAACCAGGCTAGCTTGACGCTACAGAGCTGTATATAACCAGGCTAGCTTGATGCTCCTGCTACAGAGCTGTATATAACCAGGCTAGCTTGACGCTACAGAGCTGTATATAACCAGGCTAGCTTGACGCTACTGCTACAGAGCTGTATATAACCAGGCTAGCTTGATGCTCCTGCTACAGAGCTGTATATAACCAGGCTAGCTTGACGCTACAGAGCTGTATATAACCAGGCTAGCTTGATGCTACTGCTACAGAGCTGTATATAACCAGGCTAGCTTGACGCTACAGAGCTGTATATAACCAGGCTAGCTTGACGCTACTGCTACAGAGCTGTATATAACCAGGCTAGCTTGATGCTCCTGCTACAGAGCTGTATATAACCAGGCTAGCTTGATGCTACAGAGCTGTATATAACCAGGCTAGCTTGATGCTCCTGCTACAGAGCTGTATATAACCAGGCTAGCTTGATGCTACAGAGCTGTATATAACCAGGCTAGCTTGACGCTACTGCTACAGAGCTGTATATAACCAGGCTAGCTTGACGCTACAGAGCTGTATATAACCAGGCTAGCTTGACGCTACAGAGCTGTATATAACCAGGCTAGCTTGACGCTCCTGGTACAGAGCTGTATATAACCAGGCTAGCTTGACGCTCCTG
Source organism: Coregonus lavaretus (assembly GCF_964263955.1). NCBI lineage: Eukaryota > Metazoa > Chordata > Actinopteri > Salmoniformes > Salmonidae > Coregonus > Coregonus lavaretus. The sequence goes on along the minus strand of NC_139998.1, from coordinate 60,881,025 downwards.
CTACAGAGCTGTATATAACCAGGCTAGCTTGACGCTACAGAGCTGTATATAACCAGGCTAGCTTGACGCTACTGCTACAGAGCTGTATATAACCAGGCTAGCTTGACGCTACAGAGCTGTATATAACCAGGCTAGCTTGATGCTACAGAGCTGTATATAACCAGGCTAGCTTGACGCTACAGAGCTGTATATAACCAGGCTAGCTTGATGCTACTGCTACAGAGCTGTATATAACCAGGCTAGCTTGACGCTACAGAGCTGTATATAACCAGGCTAGCTTGACGCTACAGAGCTGTATATAACCAGGCTAGCTTGATGCTACAGAGCTGTATATAACCAGGCTAGCTTGATGCTACTGCTACAGAGCTGTATATAACCAGGCTAGCTTGACGCTACTGCTACAGAGCTGTATATAACCAGGCTAGCTTGACGCTCCTGGTACAGAGCTGTATATAACCAGGCTAGCTTGACGCTACTGCTACAGAGCTGTATATAACCAGGCTAGCTTGACGCTCCTGGTACAGAGCTGTATATAACCAGGCTAGCTTGACGCTCCTGGTACAGAGCTGTATATAACCAGGCTAGCTTGATGCTACTGCTACAGAGCTGTATATAACCAGGCTAGCTTGACGCTACAGAGCTGTATATAACCAGGCTAGCTTGATGCTACAGAGCTGTATATAACCAGGCTAGCTTGATGCTACAGAGCTGTATATAACCAGGCTAGCTTGACGCTACAGAGCTGTATATAACCAGGCTAGCTTGATGCTACTGCTACAGAGCTGTATATAACCAGGCTAGCTTGACGCTACAGAGCTGTATATAACCAGGCTAGCTTGACGCTACTGCTACAGAGCTGTATATAACCAGGCTAGCTTGATGCTACTGCTACAGAGCTGTATATAACCAGGCTAGCTTGACGCTACTGCTACAGAGCTGTATATAACCAGGCTAGCTTGACGCTACAGAGCTGTATATAACCAGGCTAGCTTGACGCTACAGAGCTGTATATAACCAGGCTAGCTTGATGCTACAGAGCTGTATATAACCAGGCTAGCTTGATGCTACTGCTACAGAGCTGTATATAACCAGGCTAGCTTGATGCTACTGCTACAGAGCTGTATATAACCAGGCTAGCTTGACGCTACTGCTACAGAGCTGTATATAACCAGGCTAGCTTGACGCTACTGCTACAGAGCTGTATATAACCAGGCTAGCTTGACGCTACTGCTACAGAGCTGTATATAACCAGGCTAGCTTGACGCTACTGCTACAGAGCTGTATATAACCAGGCTAGCTTGACGCTACTGCTACAGAGCTGTATATAACCAGGCTAGCTTGACGCTACTGCTACAGAGCTGTATATAACCAGGCTAGCTTGATGCTACAGAGCTGTATATAACCAGGCTAGCTTGACGCTACTGCTACAGAGCTGTATATAACCAGGCTAGCTTGACGCTACTGCTACAGAGCTGTATATAACCAGGCTAGCTTGACGCTACTGCTACAGAGCTGTATATAACCAGGCTAGCTTAATGCTACAGAGCTGTATATAACCAGGCTAGCTTAATGCTACTGCTACAGAGCTGTATATAACCAGGCTAGCTTAATGCTACTGCTACAGAGCTGTATATAACCAGGCTAGCTTGATGCTACTGCTACAGAGCTGTATATAACCAGGCTAGCTTGACGCTACTGCTACAGAGCTGTATATAACCAGGCTAGCTTAACGCTACTGCTACAGAGCTGTATATAACCAGGCTAGCTTGATGCTACAGAGCTGTATATAACCAGGCTAGCTTGATGCTACTGCTTCAGAGCTGTATATAACCAGGCTAGCTTGATGCTACTGCTACAGAGCTGTATATAACCAGGCTAGCTTGATGCTACTGCTACAGAGCTGTATATAACCAGGCTAGCTTGATGCTACAGAGCTGTATATAACCAGGCTAGCTTGATGCTACAGAGCTGTATATAACCAGGCTAGCTTGATGCTACTGCTACAGAGCTGTATATAACCAGGCTAGCTTGACGCTACTGCTACAGAGCTGTATATAACCAGGCTAGCTTGACGCTACTGCTACAGAGCTGTATATAACCAGGCTAGCTTGACGCTACTGCTACAGAGCTGTATATAACCAGGCTAGCTTGATGCTACTGCTACAGAGCTGTATATAACCAGGCTAGCTTGACGCTACTGCTACAGAGCTGTATATAACCAGGCTAGCTTGACGCTACTGCTTCAGAGCTGTATATAACCAGGCTAGCTTAACGCTACTGCTACAGAGCTGTATATAACCAGGCTAGCTTAACGCTACTGCTACAGAGCTGTATATAACCAGGCTAGCTTGATGCTACAGAGCTGTATATAACCAGGCTAGCTTGACGCTCCTGCTACAGAGCTGTATATAACCAGGCTAGCTTGATGCTACAGAGCTGTATATAACCAGGCTAGCTTGACGCTACTGCTACAGAGCTGTATATAACCAGGCTAGCTTGACGCTACAGAGCTGTATATAACCAGGCTAGCTTGACGCTACTGCTACAGAGCTGTATATAACCAGGCTAGCTTGACGCTCCTGCTACAGAGCTGTATATAACCAGGCTAGCTTGATGCTACTGCTACAGAGCTGTATATAACCAGGCTAGCTTGACGCTCCTGCTACAGAGCTGTATATAACCAGGCTAGCTTGACGCTACAGAGCTGTATATAACCAGGCTAGCTTGATGCTACTGCTACAGAGCTGTATATAACCAGGCTAGCTTGACGCTACTGCTACAGAGCTGTATATAACCAGGCTAGCTTAATGCTACAGAGCTGTATATAACCAGGCTAGCTTGATGCTACTGCTACAGAGCTGTATATAACCAGGCTAGCTTGATGCTACAGAGCTGTATATAACCAGGCTAGCTTGACGCTACTGCTACAGAGCTGTATATAACCAGGCTAGCTTGATGCTACAGAGCTGTATATAACCAGGCTAGCTTGACGCTACTGCTACAGAGCTGTATATAACCAGGCTAGCTTGACGCTCCTGCTACAGAGCTGTATATAACCAGGCTAGCTTGACGCTACTGCTACAGAGCTGTATATAACCAGGCTAGCTTGACGCTACTGCTACAGAGCTGTATATAACCAGGCTAGCTTGATGCTACAGAGCTGTATATAACCAGGCTAGCTTGACGCTACTGCTACAGAGCTGTATATAACCAGGCTAGCTTGACGCTACAGAGCTGTATATAACCAGGCTAGCTTGACGCTACAGAGCTGTATATAACCAGGCTAGCTTGACGCTACTGCTACAGAGCTGTATATAACTAGGCTAGCTTGACGCTACTGCTACAGAGCTGTATATAACCAGGCTAGCTTGACGCTACTGCTACAGAGCTGTATATAACCAGGCTAGCTTGACGCTACAGAGCTGTATATAACCAGGCTAGCTTGATGCTACTGCTACAGAGCTGTATATAACCAGGCTAGCTTGACGCTACTGCTACAGAGCTTTGGAAGTACAGTAATATAAATGATAGGTGTATAATGTATGCTCACTCCAAGTGCTGTTAATGAGCTTCCTGTAATATTTTTTGCCATGCTGTGGTATTGATGATACAGTAGGTTACATTATACACCTACTGGGGCATTTTACCGTTACGCTGTAAAACTTCAGGAGTATGACGTTCAGTTAAAAGACTTTCAAAACATTAGGATCTGTAGAATGTCATGGTATTAAGATACCATTAAAATCAACCACACATATTGTAAATGGTCCAAGGTATTGTATATTGTATTGTATTGTTTTATTGTATACACAGCCAGATTAAAGCCAGGAAGGGATTTCAGTTTGAATTCAATCCCCTCTGATTCCATGGATTTGACCCAGAACGGGGCCATGTAGATTATAACTGGCCCTTATGTCTAGAACATGTGTTGTTTGTTTTGTTTCTCTGTATCATTGTTGACATTTCAGCTCTGCACCCTCCTCTGCTTTCCACCTGGCTACCCCTACCCCGGCCACCAGCTCTGCACCCTCCTCTGCTTTCCACCTGGCTACCCCGGCCACCAGCTCTGCACCCTCCTCTGCTTTCCACCTGGCTACCCCTACCCCGGCCACCAGCTCTGCACCCTCCTCTGCTTTCCACCTGGCTACCCCTACCCCGGCCACCAGCTCTGCACCCTCCTCTGCTTTCCACCTGGCTACCCCTACCCCGGCCACCAGCTCTGCACCCTCCTCTGCTTTCCACCTGGCTACCCCTACCCCGGCCACCAGCTCTGCACCCTCCTCTGCTTTCCACCTGGCTACCCCTACCCCGGCCACCAGCTCTGCACCCTCCTCTGCTTTCCACCTGGCTACCCCTACCCCGGCCACCAGCTCTGCACCCTCCTCTGCTTTCCACCTGGCTACCCCTACCCCGGCCACCAGCTCTGCACCCTCCTCTGCTTTCCACCTGGCTACCCCTACCCCGGCCACCAGCTCTGCACCCTCCTCTGCTTTCCACCTGGCTACCCCTACCCCGGCCACCAGCTCTGCACCCTCCTCTGCTTTCCACCTGGCTACCCCTACCCCGGCCACCAGCTCTACAACACTACCCCGGCCACCAGCTCTGCACCCTCCGCTGCAACTTGCCCATGCCCCCCCCCCCGCTTCTCCTTCACCCAAATTCAGACAGCTGATGTTCTGAAAGAGCTGCAAAATCTGGACCCCTACAAATCAGCTGGGCTAGACAATCTGGACCCTTTCTTTCTAAAATTAGCCGCCGAAATTGTCGCAATCCCTATTACCAGCCTGTTCAACCTCTCTTTCGTATCGTCTGAGATCCCCAGAGATTGGAAAGATGCCGCGGTCATCCCCCTCTTCAAAAGGGGGTGACACTCTAGATCCAAACTGATAGACCTATATCCATCCTGCCCTGCCTTTCGAAAGTATTTTAAAGCCAAGTTAACAAACAGATCACCGATCATTTCGAATCCCACCGTACCTTCTCCCCTATGCAATCTGGTTTCCGAGCTGGTCATGGGTGCACCTCAGCCACGCTCAAGGTCCTAAACGACGTTATAACCGCGATCGATAAAAGACTACTGTGCAGAAGTCTTCGTCGACCTGGCCAAGGCTTTCGACTCCGTCAATCACCGCATTCTTATTGGCAGACTAAATAGCCTTGGTTTCTCAAATGACTGCCTCGCCTGGTTCACCAACTACTTCTCAGATAGAGTTCAATGTGTCAAATCGGAGGGCCTGTTGTCTGGACCTCTGGCAGTCTCTATGGGGGTGCCAACAGGTTCAATTCTCAGGCCGACTCTATTCTCTGTGTATATCAATGATGTCACTCTTGCTGCTGGTGACTCTCAGATCCACCTCTACGCAGACGACACCATTTTATATACATCTGGCCCTTCATTGGACACTGTGTTAACAAACCTCCAAACGAGCTTCAATGCCATACAGCACTCTTTCCGTAGCCTCCAACTGCTCTTAAACGCTCGTAAAACTAAATGCATGCTCTTCAATCGAACGCTGCTTGCACCCGCCCGCCCGACTAGAATCACTACTCTCGGCGGGTCTGACTTAGAATATGTGGACAACTACAAATACCTAGGTGTCTGGTTAGACCGTAAGCTCTCCTTCCAGACTCACATTAAGCATCTCCAATCCAAAGTTAAATCTAGAATTGGCTTCCTATTTCACAACAAAGCCTCCTTCACTCATGCTGCCAAACATGCCCTCGTAAAACTGACTATCCTACCGATCCTTGACTTTGGCGATGTCATTTACAAAATAGCCTCCAACACTCCACTCAGCAAATTGGATGTAGTCTATCACAGTGCCATCCATTTTGTCACCAAAGCCCCATATACTACCCACCATTGTGACCTGTACGCACTCTTTGGCTGGCCCTGACTACATATTCGTCGCCAAACCCACTGGCTCCAGGTCATCTATAAATCACTGCTAGGCAAATCCCCGTCTTATCTTAGCTCATTGGTCACCATAGCAACACCCACCCGTAGTATGCGCTCCAGCAGGTATATCTCACTGGTCATCCCCAAAGCCAACACCTCCTTTGGCCGCCATTCCTTCCAGTTCTCTGCTGCTAATGACTGGAACGAACTGCAAAAATCTCTGAAGCTGGAGACTCTTATCTCCCTCACTAACTTTAAGCATCAGTTGTCAGAGCAGCTTACCGATCACTGTACCTGTACACAGCCCATCTGAAATTAGCCCACCCAACTACCTCATCCCTATATTGTTCTTTATTTTGCTCATTTGCACCCCAGTATCTCTATTTGCATATCTATCATTCCAGTGTTAATACTCAATTGTAATTATTTTGCACTATGGACTATTTATTGCCTTACCTCCATAACTTACTACATTTGCACACACTGTATATAGATTTTCTATTGTGTTATTGACTGTACGTTTTGTTTATTCCATATGTAACTGTGTTGTTGCTTTATCTTGGCCAGGTCGCAGTTGTAAATGAGAACTTGTTCTCAACTGGCTTACCTGGTTAAATAAAGGTGAAATAAATAAAAAAATATATATATACACATATACATACCGCTCAAAAAAATAAAGGGAACACTTAAACAACACAATGTAACTCCAAGTCAATCACACTTCTGTGAAATCAAACTGTCCACTTAGGAAGAAACACTGATTGACAATAAATGTCACATGCTGTTGTGCAAATAGTAGACAACAGGTGGAAATTATAGGCAATTAGCAAGACACCCACAATAAAGGACTGGTTTTGCAGGTGGTGACCACAGACCACTTCTCAGTTCCTATGCTTCCTGGCTGATGTTTTGGTCACTTTTGAATGCTGGCGGTGCTTTCACTCTAGTGGTAGCATGAGACGGAGTCTACAACCCACACAAGTGGCTCAGGTAGTGCAGCTCATCCAGGATGGCACATCAATGCGAGCTGTGGCAAGAAGGTTTGCTGTGTCTGTCAGCGTAGTGTCCAGAGCATGGAGGCGCTACCAGGAGACAGGCCAGTACATCAGGAGACGTGGAGGAGGCCGTAGGAGGGCAACAACCTAGCAGCAGGACTGCTACCTCCGCCTTTGTGCAAGGAGGAGCAGGTGGAGCACTGCCAGAGCCCTGCAAAATGACCTCCAGCAGGCCACAAATGTGCATGTGTCTGCTCAAACGGTCAGAAACAGACTCCATGAGGGTGGTATGAGGGCCCGATGTCCACAGATGGGTGTTGTGCTTACAGCCCAACACCGTGCAGGACGTTTGGCATTTGCCAGAGAACACCAAGATTGGCAAATTCGCCACTGGCGCCCTGTGCTCTTCACAGATGAAAGCAGGTTCACACTGAGCACGTGACAGACGTGACAGAGTCTGGAGACGCCGTGGAGAACTTTCTGCTGCCTGCAACATCCTCCAGCATGACCGGTTTGGCAGTAGGTCAGTCATGGTGTGGGGTGGCATTTCTTTGGGGGGGGCCGCACAGCCCTCCATGTGCTCGCCAGAGGTAGCCTGACTGCCATTAGGTACCGAGATGAGATACTCAGACCCCTTGTGAGACCATATGCTGGTGCGGTTGGCCCTGGGTTCCTCCTAATGCAAGACAATTCTAGACCTCATGTGGCTGGAGTGTGTCAGCAGTTCCTGCAAGAGGAAGGCATTGATGCTATGGACTGGCCCGCCCGTTCCCCAGACCTGAATCCAATTGAGCACATCTGGGACATCATGTCTCGCTCCATCCACCAACGCCACGTTGCACCACAGACTGTCCAGGAGTTGGCGGATGCTTTAGTCCAGGTCTGGGAGGAGATCCCTCAGGAGACCATCCGCCACCTCATCAGGAGCATGCCCAGGCGTTGTAGGGAGGTCATACAGGCACGTGGAGGCCACACACACTACTGAGCCTCATTTTGACTTGTTTTAAGGACATTACATCAAAGTCGGATCAGCCTGTAGTGTGGTTTTCCACTTTAATTTTGAGGGTGACTCCAAATCCAGACCTCCATGGGTTGATAAATTTGATTTCCATTGATAATTTTTGTGTGATTTTGTTGTCAGCACATTCAACTATGTAAAGAAAAAAGTATTTAATAAGATTATTTCATTCATTCAGATCTAGGATGTGTTATTTTAGTGTTCTCTTTATTTTTTTGAGCAGTGTATATATTTTACGGACACAATCTATTTTACAATAGTTATCTTTTGTTTGTTTTTAGTCCTGTCCCGTCCTTCCTACCCTGGTTCATGTGGGGTCAAATGACATTATGAAGGGCAGCTCAGAACAGCTGAAGATGGATTTTAAAGAACTGATTGGGTCACTACTTGACACCAACAAACGCCCCATAATATCTGGCCCTCTGCCCTCCCTAAATTGTGGCATTGAACGGTTCAGCAGACTTTTAGCCCTCCATAACTGGCTACGAGACTATTGCAGCTCTGTGGGTGTAACATTTATTGACAATTTTGATACCTTCTGGAAAACAAAGCTTGTACTATAAGGAAGATGGGATCCACCCAAATCATTTGGGTTCCTGGATCCTTTCACAGCATTATAAGGCTGCGTTGAGACAATGACTTATCAATGACCCAAGTCCAGCTCATTTAATCCCTACCATTGTGCCGCTGAGTTGTCATAATGATTCAGCAAATGTACATTATCCCAGGGGCGTTGGAAGACACAATGTAAGTAACCTAATTTATGTCCCTCTTACTGCCCTGAATGCCTCTGCTGATCCTACAGCTATTGTATGCAGCAATCATGTGCCTATGAACCAAAGTAATACTGTTAGCACTGAGGTGGTGTGCCCTAGTAGGAAGTCCACTGTGTGCAGCTCACCCTGCACTAATAAAAATAACCAGAGTATGTCTACCTCTGCTAAGATTCCCAGTAAAGCAAGAAACATAATCAAGCATCCCAGAAAAGTGTTTTAAAATAGCCCACGTTAACATATGTAGCTTAAGAAACAAGGTTCATGAAATCAATAATTTGCTAGTAACAGATGACTCATATTCTGACTATCTCTGAAACTCACTTAGATAATACCTTTGATGATACAGTGGGTAGCAATACATGGTTATAACATTTACAGAAAATACAAATGCCAATGGGGGCGGTGTTGCGGTCTATATTCAGAACTACATTCCTGTAAAGCTTAGAGAGGATCTAATGTTAAATACTGTTGAAGTAATATGGCTACAGGTTCATCTGCCTCACCTAAAGCCCATTCTGGTGGGAAGCTGCTATAGACCACCAAGTGCTAACAGTCAGTCATTTGATTTGATTTGATTTGAACTGGATAACATGTGTGAAATGTTTGATAATATATGTAATATCAATAGAGAGAGGTATACTTTCTGGGTGATGTTTTAAATATTGACTGGCTTTCATCAGGCTGCCCACTCACGAGAAAGCTTCAAACTGTAACTAGTGCCTGCAACCTGGTTTCAGGTCATCAATCAACCTACCAGGTTTTTTTTTTTTTTTTTTTTTTTTTTTTTTCACCTTTATTTAACCAGGTAAGCCAGTTGAGAACAAGTTCTCATTTACAACTGCGACCTGGCCAAGATAAAGCAAAGTAGTGCAATAAAAACAACACAGAGTTACATATGGGGTAAAAAGGGTAGTTACAAACAGTACAGAAATTAAATCAACATGTATTGATCATATCTTTACTAATGCTGCATACATTTGTTTGAAAGCAGTATCCAAATCCCCCGGATGTAGTGATCACAATATAGTAGCCATATCTAGGAAAACCAAAGTTCCAAAGGCTGGGCCTAATATAGTGTATAAGAGGTCATACAATGCGTTTTGTAGTGATTCCTATGTTGTTGATGTAAAGAATATTTGTTGGTCTGTGGTGTGTAATGAGGAGCAACCAGATGCTGCAATTGACACATTTATTAAATTGCTTATCCCAGTTACTAATAAGCATGCACCCATTAAGAAAATGACTGTACAAACATAAATCCCTGTGGATTGATGAGGAATTGAAAAATGGTATGGTTGAGAGGGATGAGGCAAAAGAGATGGCTAATAGGTCTGGCTGTACAACCAATTGGCAAACGTACTGCAAATTGAGAAATCATGTGACTAAACTGAATAAAAAGAAGAAGAAACTACACTATGAAACAAAGATAAATGATAAAGAATGATAGTAAAAAGCTTTGGGCAAGAAGGCAAACTCCATTCATTGAATCAGATGGCTCATTCATCACAAAACCCACTGATATTACCAACTACTTTAATGATTTTTTTCATTGGCAAGATTAGCAAACTTAGGCATGACATGCCAGCAACAAACGCTGACACTACACATCCAAGTATATCTGACCAAATTATGAAAGATAAGCATTGTAATTTTGAATTCCGTAAATTAAGTGTGGAAGAGGTGAAAAAAGTATTATTGTTGATCAACAATGACAAGCCACCGGGGTCTGACAACTTGGATGGAAAATTACTGAGGATAATAGCGGACGATATTGCCACTCCTATTTGCCATATCTTCAATTTAAGCCTACTAGAAAGTGTGTGCCCTCAGGCCTGGAAGGAAGCAAAAATTATTCCCCTACCTAAGAATAGTAAAGCCCCCTTAACTGGCTCAAATAGCCGACCAATCAGCCTGTTACCAACCCTTAGTAAACTTTTGGAAGAAATGGTGTTTGACCAGATAAAATGCTATTTTACAGTAAACAAGTTGAAAACAGACTTTCAGCACGCTAATAGGGAAGGACATTCAACAAGCACAGCACTGACACAAATGACTGATGATTGGCTGAGAGAAATTGATTATAAAAAGATTGTGGGGGCTGTTTTGTTAGACTTCAGTGCGGCTTTTGACATTATCGATCATAGTCTGTTGCTGGAAGAACGTATGTGTTATGGCTTTACACCCCCTGCTATATTGTGGATAAAGAGTTACCTGTCTAACAGAACACAGAGGGTGTTCTTTAATGGAAGCCTCTCCAACAAAATCAAGGTAGAATCAGGAATTCCCCAGGGCAGCTGTCTAGGCCCCTTACTTTTTTCAATATTTACTAACGACATGCCATTGGCTTTGAGTAAAGCCAGTGTGTTAATGTATGCGGATGACTCAACACTATACACGTCAGCTACCACAGCGACTGAAATGACACCAACACTTAAAGAGCTGCACTTAGTTTCAGAATGGGTGGCAAGGAATAAGTTAGTCCTAAATATTTCAAAAACTAGAAGCATTGTATTTGGGACAAATCCTTTACTAAACCCTAAACCTCAACTAAATCTTGTAATAAATAATGTGGAAATTGAGCAAGTTGAGGAGACTAAACTGCATGTAGTAACCCTGGATTGTAAACTGTCATGGTCAAAACATATTGATACAACAGTAGCTAGGATGGGGAGAAGTCTGTCTATAATAAAGCGCTGCTCTGCTTTCTTAACAGCACTTTCAACAAGGCAGGTCCTACAGGCCCTAGTTTTGTCGCACCTGGAATACTGTTCAGTCGTGTGGCCAGGTGCCACAAAGAGGGACTTAGGAAAATTGCAATTGGCTCAGAACAGGGCAGCACGGCTGGCCCTAGGATGTATACAGAGAGCTAACATTAATAATATGCATGTCAATCTCTCCTGGCTCAAAGTGGAGGAGAGATTGACATCATTACTACTTGTATTTGTGAGCGGTATTGACATGTTGAATGAACCGAGCTGTCGGTTTGAACTACTGGCACACAGCTCGGACACCCATGCATACCCCACAGGTTAACAACCTCTCCCGCAACATGATCAAGACAAAGGAGATGCTTGTGGACTACTGGAAAAGAAGGACTGAGCACGCCCCTATCCTCATCGACAGGGCTGTAGTGGAGCAGGTGGAGAGCTTCAAGTTTCTTGGTGTCCACATCACCAACAAACTATCATGGTCCAAACACACCAAGACAGTCGTTAAGAGGGCACGACAAAGCTTATTCCCCCTCAGGAGACTGAAAAGATTTGGCATGGGTCCTCAGATCTTCAAAAAGTTATACAGCTGCACCATCGAGAGCATCATGACTGGTTGCATCACTGCCTGGTATGGCAACTACTCGGCCTCCGACAGCAAGCACTAGAGGGTAGTGCGTACGGCCCAGTACATCACTGGGGCCAAGCTTCCTGCCATCCAGGACCTCTATACCAGGCGGTGTCAGAGGAAGGCCCTAAAAATTGTCAAAGACTCCAGCCACCCTAGTCATAGAGGGTCATGGGGCGGCAGGTAGCTTAGTGGGTAAGAGCGTTGTGCCAGTAACTGAAAGGTCGCTGGTTCTAATCCCCGAGCCGACTAGGTGAAAAATCTGTCGATGTGCCCTTAAGCAAGGCACTTAACCCTAATTGCTCCTGTAAGTCGCTCTGGATAAGAGCGTCTGCTAAATGACTAAAATGTAAATGTAATAGACTGTTCTCTCTGCTACCGCACAGCAAGCGGTACCTGGAGGGTCAAGTCTAGGTCCATAAGACTCCTGAACAGCTAATCATTGCTACCCGGACTATTCACATTGTTCCCCCCCCCACCCCACCCCCTCTTTTACGCTGCTGCTACTCTCTGTTTATGATCTATGCATAGTCACTTTAACTATACCTACATATACTTATTACCTCAATTATCTCGACTAACCGGTGCCCCCACACATTGACTCTGTACAGGTATCCCCTGTATATAGCCTGTATATTGACTCTGTACCGGTACCCCATGTATCTAGCCTGTATATTGACTCTGTACCGGTACCCCATGTATCTAGCCTGTATATTGACTCTGTACCGGTACCCCCTGTATCTAGCCTGTATATTGACTCTGTACCGGTACCCCCTGTATCTAGCCTGTATATTGACTCTGTACCGGTACCCCATGTATCTAGCCTGTATATTGACTCTGTACCGGTACCCCCTGTATATAGCCTTTATATACCCTCGCTACTGTTATTTTACTGCTTTTATTTTTTACTTATCTATTTTGTACTTAACACTTATTTTACTTAAAACTGCATTGTTGGTTAAGGGCTTGTAAGTAAGCATTTCACTGTAAGGTCTACACTTGTTGTACTCGGCGCATGTGACAAATACAATTTGATAAGGAGGTTGATGCTCGTGATTCTAAATAAGTTGAGGTTAACGTTGGCGTCTAAAAGTGGTGCGGAGGTTTAGTTTTGTGACTGTAAATGCGCTGAGTTTAAGGCTTGTGACTAAATGGGTTGAGGAGGTTGAGGCTGGTGATTCTAAATGGGTTGAGGTTGAGGCTGGTGAAGGTAAATGGGCTGAGGATGGGCTGGAGACTAAATGGGCTAAGGATGGGCTGGAGACTAAATGGGTTAACGTGGTTGAGGCTGATGACGCTAAATGGGTTGAGGTTGAGGTTGGTGACTAAATGGGTTAAGGAGGTTGAGGATGCTGAGGCTTTTGAGTCTAAATGGGTTGAGGTTAAGGATGGTGACTAAATGGGTTGAGGTTGGTGTCTGTAAATGGGTTAAGGAGGTTGAGGTTGGTGTCAGTAAATGGGTTAAGGAGGTTGAGGCTAGTGACTAAATGGGTTGAGGATGAAGCTGGTGACTAAATGGGTCTGGTAACTAAATGGCTTGATATTGGTGAAGCTAAATGGGTTGAGGAGGTTGATGCTGCTGACTCTAAATGGGTTAAGGAGGTTGAAGTTGGAGACTAAATGTGTTGAGGAGGTTGAGGCTTTTGACTAAATGGGTTGAGGTTCAGGCTGGTGACTAAATCGATGCATATCTGTATTCCCAGTCATGTGAGAATCCATAGATTAGGGCCTAATACATTTATTTCAATTGACTGACGTCCTTCTATGAACTGTAACTCAGTGAAATCTTTGAAATTCTTGCATGTTGTGTTTCTATTTTTGCTCAGTGTAGTTAATGTGATGTTTGTTACAGTGTGTTCAGAGACAGACTGAGTCAGTGAGAAGATTCTGGAACTATTGTCATCTTCATGACACAATCTCTATAGCTGACCTTGTAGCTGGAAACATCCAGGCCATTTAAACAGTATGAAATCATACAGATGTCTGGCCAAGCAGTAGCCAGAGGTTAAGAAGGACTGTAATAAGGAAGACATTGGGCTGGTCTAGTTCTTTTACAGTGGTATTATGGAGATAATATAAGATACCCCAGTCCCATCACTATACCCCAGTCCCACCACTATACCCCAGTCCCACCACTATACCCCAGTCCCACCACTATACCCCAGTCCCAGCACTATACCCCAGTCCCATCACTATACCCCAGTCCCACCACTATACCCCAGTCCCAGCACTATACCCCAGTCCCATCACTATACCCCAGTCCCACCACTATACCCCAGTCCCATCACTATACCCCAGTCCCATCACTATACCCCAGTCCCATCACTATACCCCAGTCCCATCACTATACCCCAGTCCCACCACTATACCCCAGTCCCACCACTATACCCCAGTCCCAGCACTATACCCCATCACTATACCCCAGCACTATACCCCAGTCCCAGCACTATACCCCAGTCCCATCACTATACCCCAGCACTATACCCCAGTCCCAGCCCTATACCCCAGTCCCATCACTATACCCCAGTCCCACCACTATACCCCAGTCCCATCACTATACCCCAGTCCCATCACTATACCCCAGTCCCATTACTATACCCCAGTCCCACCACTATACCCCAGTCCCAGCACAATACCCCAGTCCCAGCACTATACCCCAGTCCCATCACTATACCCCAGTCCCACCACTATACCCCAGTCCCAGCACTATACCCCAGTCCCATCACTATACCCCAGTCCCATCACTATACCCCAGTCCCAGCACTATACCCCAGTCCCAGCACTATACCCCAGTCCCATCACTATACCCCAGTCCCAGCACTATACCCCAGTCCCATCACTATACCCCAGTCCCATCACTATACCCCAGTCCCATCACTATACCCCAGTCCCTGCACTATACCCCAGTCCCACCACTATACCCCAGTCCCACCACTATACCCCAGTCCCACCACTATACCCCAGTCCCAGCACTATACCCCAGTCCCAGCACTATGCCCCAGTCCCAGCACTATACCCCAGCACTATACCCCAGTCCCACCACTATACCCCAGTCCCAGCACTATACCCCAGTCCCAGCACTATACCCCAGTCCCAGCACTATACCCCAGTCCCAGCACTATACCCCAGTCCCAGCACTATACCCCAGTCCCAGCACTATACCCCAGTCCCATCACTATACCCCAGTCCCAGCACTATACCCCAGTCCCATCACTATACCCCAGTCCCAGCACTATACCCCAGTCCCACCACTATACCCCAGTCCCACCACTATACCCCAGTCCCACCACTATACCCCAGTCCCAGCACTATACCCCAGTCCCAGCACTATACCCCATCACTATACCCCAGTCCCAGCACTATACCCCAGTCCCACCACTATACCCCAGTCCCATCACTATACCCCAGTCCCAGCACTATACCCCAGTCCCAGCACTATACCCCAGTCCCATCACTATACCCCAGTCCCATCACTATACCCCAGTCCCAGCACTATACCCCAGTCCCATCACTATACCCCAGTCCCATCACTATACCCCAGTCCCAGCACTATACCCCAGTCCCATCACTATACCCCATCACTATACCCCAGTCCCAGCACTATACCCCAGTCCCATCACTATACCCCATCACTATACCCCAGTCCCACCACTATACCCCAGTCCCACCACTATACCCCAGTCCCACCACTATACCCCAGTCCCACCACTATACCCCAGTCCCAGCACTATACCCCAGTCCCATCACTATACCCCATCACTATACCCCAGTCCCACCACTATACCCCAGTCCCACCACTATACCCCAGTCCCACCACTATACCCCAGTCCCACCACTATACCCCAGTCCCAGCACTATACCCCAGTCCCATCACTATACCCCAACCCCATCACTATACCCCAGTCCCATCACTATACCCCAGTCCCACCACTATACCCCAGTCCCATCACTATACCCCAGTCCCACCACTATACCCCAGTCCCACCACTATACCCCAGTCCCATCACTATACCCCAGTCCCATCACTATACCCCAGTCCCAGCACTATACCCCAGTCCCAGCACTATACCCCAGTCCCAGCACTATACCCCAGTCCCAGCACTATACCCCAGTCCCAGCACTATACCCCATCACTATACCCCAGTCCCAGCACTATACCCCAGTCCCACCACTATACCCCAGTCCCAGCACTATACCCCAGTCCCAGCACTATACCCCAGTCCCAGCACTATACCCCAGTCCCAGCACTATACCCCATCACTATACCCCAGTCCCAGCACTATACCCCAGTCCCAGCACTATACCCCAGTCCCATCACTATACCCCAGTCCCAGCACTATGCCCCAGTCCCAGCACTACGCCCCAGTCCCAGCACTATACCCCAGTCCCATCACTATACCCCAGTCCCAGCACTATGCCCCAGTCCCAGCACTATACCCCAGTCCCAGCACTATACCCCAGTCCCAGCACTATGCCCCAGTCCCAGCACTATACCCCAGTCCCAGCACTATACCCCAGTCCCAGCACTATGCCCCAGTCCCAGCACTATACCCCCAGCACTATACCCCAGTCCCAGCACTATACCCCAGTCCCAGCACTATACCCCAGTCCCATCACTATACCCCAGTCCCACCACTATACCCCAGTCCCATCACTATGCCCCAGTCCCAGCACTATACCCCAGTCCCATCACTATACCCCAGTCCCACCACTATACCCCAGTCCCATCACTATGCCCCAGTCCCAGCACTATACCCCAGTCCCAGCACTATACCCCAGTCCCAGCACTATACCCCAGTCCCATCACTATACCCCAGTCCCACCACTATACCCCAGTCCCACCACTATACCCCAGTCCCATCACTATACCCCAGTCCCATCACTATACCCCAGTCCCATCACTATACCCCAGTCCCAGCACTATACCCCAGTCCCATCACTATACCCCAGTCCCACCACTATACCCCAGTCCCATCACTATACCCCAGTCCCACCACTATACCCCAGTCCCACCACTATACCCCAGTCCCATCACTATACCCCAGTCCCACCACTATACCCCAGTCCCAGCACTATACCCCAGTCCCAGCACTATACCCCAGCCCCATCACTATGCCCCAGTCCCATCACTATACCCCAGTCCCAGCACTATACCCCAGTCCCAGCACTATACCCCCAGCACTATACCCCAGTCCCAGCACTATACCCCAGTCCCAGCACTATACCCCAGTCCCACCACTATACCCCAGTCCCAGCACTATACCCCAGTCCCATCACTATACCCCAGTCCCATCACTATACCCCAGTCCCACCACTATACCCCAGTCCCACCACTATATCCCATCACTATACCCCAGTCCCAGCACTATACCCCAGTCCCACCACTATACCCCAGTCCCAGCACTATACCCCAGTCCCAGCCCTATACCCCAGTCCCACCACTATACCCCAGTCCCAGCACTATACCCCAGTCCCAGCACTATACCCCAGTCCCAGCACTATACCCCAGTCCCATCACTATGCCCCAGTCCCACCACTATATCCCATCACTATACCCCAGTCCCAGCACTATGCCCCAGTCCCATCACTATACCCCAGTCCCACCACTATACCCCAGTCCCATCACTATACCCCAGTCCCACCACTATATCCCATCACTATACCCCAGTCCCAGCACTATACCCCAGTCCCACCACTATACCCCAGTCCCAGCACTATACCCCAGTCCCAGCCCTATACCCCAGTCCCACCACTATACCCCAGTCCCACCACTATACCCCAGTCCCATCACTATACCCCAGTCCCAGCACTATACCCCAGCACTATACCCCATCACTATACCCCAGTCCCATCACTATACCCCATCACTATACCCCAGTCCCACCACTATACCCCAGTCCCAGCACTATACCCCAGTCCCAGCACTATATCCCAGTCCCACCACTATACCCCAGCACTATACCCCAGTCCCAGCACTATACCCCAGTCCCAGCACTATACCCCAGTCCCATCACTATACCCCAGTCCCACCACTATACCCCAGTCCCATCACTATACCCCAGTCCCATCACTATACCCCAGTCCCATCACTATACCCCAGTCCCAGCACTATACCCCAGCACTATACCCCATCACTATACCCCAGTCCCATCACTATACCCCAGCACTATACCCCAGTCCCACCACTATACCCCAGTCCCAGCACTATACCCCAGTCCCAGCACTATATCCCAGTCCCACCACTATACCCCATCACTATACCCCAGTCCCATCACTATACCCCAGTCCCAGCACTATACCCCAGTCCCAGCACTATATCCCAGTCCCACCACTATACCCCAGCACTATACCCCAGTCCCAGCACTATACCCCAGTCCCAGCACTATACCCCAGTCCCATCACTATACCCCAGTCCCATCACTATACCCCAGTCCCAGCACTATACCCCAGTCCCAGCACTATACCCCAGTCCCAGCACTATACCCCAGTCCCATCACTATACCCCAGTCCCAGCACTATGCCCCAGTCCCAGCACTACACCCCATCACTATACCCCATCACTATACCCCATCACTATACCCCATCACTATACCCCAGTCCCAGCACTATACCCCAGTCCCATCACTATACCCCAGTCCCAGCACTATGCCCCAGTCCCAGCACTATACCCCAGCCCCAGCAAAATACCCCAGTCCCAGCATTATACCCCAGTCCCAGCACTATACCCCAGTCCCAGCACTATGCCCCAGTCCCAGCACTATACCCCAGTCCCAGCACTATACCCCATCACTATATCCCAGTCCCATCACTATACCCCAGTCCCAGCACTATACCCCAGTCCCATCACTATACCCCAGTCCCAGCACTATACCCCAGTCCCAGCACTATGCCCCAGTCCCAGCACTATACCCCAGCACTATACCCCAGTCCCAGCATTATACCCCAGTCCCGGCACTATACCCCAGTCCCAGCACTATGCCCCAGTCCCAGCACTATACCCCAGTCCCAGCACTATACCCCATCACTATAGCCCAGTCCCATCACTATACCCCAGTCCCAGCACTATACCCCAGTCCCATCACTATACCCCAGTCCCAGCACTATACCCCAGTCCCAGCACTATGCCCCAGTCCCAGCACTATACCCCAGTCCCAGCACTTTACCCCAGTCCCATCACTATACCCCATCACTATATCCCAGTCCCAGCACTATACCCCAGTCCCAGCACTATACCCCAGTCCCAGCACTATACCCCAGTCCCAGCACTATACCCCAGTCCCAGCACTATACCCCAGTCCCATCACTATACCCCATCACTATATCCCAGTCCCAGCACTATACCCCAGTCCCAGCACTATACCCCAGTCCCATCACTATACCCCAGTCCCAGCACTATGCCCCAGTCCCAGCACTATGCCCCAGTCCCAGCACTATACCCCAGTCCCAGCACTATACCCCATCACTATATCCCAGTCCCAGCACTATACCCCAGTCCCAGCACTATACCCCAGTCCCAGCACTATACCCCAGTCCCAGCACTATACCCCAGTCCCAGCATTATACCCCAGTCCCAGCACTATACCCCAGTCCCAGCACTATACCCCATCACTATGCCCCAGTCCCAGCACTATACCCCAGTCCCAGCACTATACCCCAGTCCCAGCACTATACCCCATCACTATACCCCAGTCCCATCACTATACCCCAGTCCCAGCACTATACCCCAGTCCCAGCACTATACCCCAGTCCCAGCACTATGCCCCAGTCCCAGCACTATACCCCAGTCCCATCACTATACCCCAGTCCCATCACTATACCCCAGTCCCAGCACTATACCACAGCACTATACCCCAGTCCCAGCACTATACCCCAGTCCAAGCACTATACCCCAGTCCAAGCACTATACCCCAGTCCCAGCACTATACCCCATCACTATACCCCAGTCCCAGCACTATACCCCATCACTATACCCCAGTCCCAGCACTATACCCCAGTCCCAGCACTATACCCCAGCACTATGCCCCAGTCCAAGCATTATACCCCATCACTATACCCCAGTCCCAGCACTACACCCCAGTCCCAGCACTATACCCCAGTCCCAGCACTATACCCCAGCACTATACCCCAGTCCCAGCCCTATACCCCAGTCCCAGCACTATACCCCAGTCCCATCACTATACCCCAGTCCCAGCACTATACCCCAGTCCCATCACTATACCCCATCACTATGCCCCAGTCCCAGCACTATACCCCAGTCCCAGCACTATACCCCAGTCCCATCACTATGCCCCAGTCCCATCACTATACCCCAGCACTATACCCCAGTCCCAGCACTATACCCCATCACTATACCCCAGTCCCAGCACTATACCCCAGTCCCAGCACTATACCCCAGTCCCAGCACTATATCCCAGTCCCAGCACTATATCCCAGTCCCAGCACTATACCCCAGTCCCAGCACTATACCCCAGCCCCATCACTATGCCCCAGTCCCAGCACTATACCCCAGTCCCAGCACTATACCCCATCACTATACCCCAGTCCCAGCACTATACCCCAGTCCCAGCACTATACCCCAGTCCCATCACTATACCCCATCACTATACCCCAGTCCCAGCACTATACCCCATCACTATACCCCAGTCCCAGCACTATACCCCAGTCCCAGCACTATACCCCAGTCCCAGCACTATATCCCAGTCCCAGCACTATATCCCAGTCCCAGCACTATACCCCAGTCCCAGCACTATACCCCAGTCCCAGCACTATACCCCAGTCCCAGCACTATACCCCAGCCCCATCACTATGCCCCAGTCCCAGCACTATACCCCAGTCCCAGCACTATACCCCAGCACTATACCCCATCACTATACCCCAGTCCCAGCACAATACCCCAGTCCCATCACTATGCCCCAGTCCCAGCACTATACCCCAGTCCCAGCACTATACCCCAGTCCCATCACTATACCCCAGTCCCATCACTATACCCCAGTCCCACCACTATACCCCAGTCCCAGCACTATACCCCAGTCCCATCACTATACCCCAGTCCCAGCACTATACCCCAGTCCCATCACTATACCCCAGTCCCACCACTATACCCCAGTCCCAGCACTATACCCCAGTCCCAGCACTATACCCCAGTCCCAGCACTATACCCCATCACTATACCCCAGTCCCAGCACTATACCCCAGTCCCAGCACTATACCCCAGTCCCAGCACTATACCCCAGTCCCAGCACTATACCCCAGTCCCAGCACTATGCCCCAGTCCCAGCACTATACCCCAGTCCCAGCATTATACCCCAGTCCCAGCACTATACCCCATCACTATGCCCCAGTCCCAGCACTATACCCCAGTCCCAGCACTATACCCCAGTCCCAGCACTATACCCCATCACTATACCCCAGTCCCATCACTATACCCCAGTCCCAGCACTATACCCCAGTCCCAGCACTATGCCCCAGTCCCAGCACTATACCCCAGTCCCATCACTATACCCCAGTCCCATCACTATACCCCAGTCCCAGCACTATACCACAGCACTATACCCCAGTCCCAGCACTATACCCCAGTCCAAGCACTATACCCCAGTCCAAGCACTATACCCCAGTCCCAGCACTATACCCCATCACTATACCCCAGTCCCAGCACTATACCCCATCACTATACCCCAGTCCCAGCACTATACCCCAGCACTATGCCCCAGTCCAAGCATTATACCCCATCACTATACCCCAGTCCCAGCACTATACCCCAGTCCCAGCACTATACCCCAGCACTATACCCCAGTCCCAGCCCTATACCCCAGTCCCAGCACTATACCCCAGTCCCATCACTATACCCCAGTCCCAGCACTATACCCCAGTCCCATCACTATACCCCATCACTATGCCCCAGTCCCAGCACTATACCCCAGTCCCAGCACTATACCCCAGTCCCATCACTATGCCCCAGTCCCATCACTATACCCCAGGACTATACCCCAGTCCCAGCACTATACCCCATCACTATACCCCAGTCCCAGCACTATACCCCAGTCCCAGCACTATACCCCAGTCCCAGCACTATATCCCAGTCCCAGCACTATATCCCAGTCCCAGCACTATACCCCAGTCCCAGCACTATACCCCAGCCCCATCACTATGCCCCAGTCCCAGCACTATACCCCAGTCCCAGCACTATACCCCATCACTATACCCCAGTCCCAGCACTATACCCCAGTCCCAGCACTATACCCCAGTCCCATCACTATACCCCATCACTATACCCCAGTCCCAGCACTATACCCCATCACTATACCCCAGTCCCAGCACTATACCCCAGTCCCAGCACTATACCCCAGTCCCAGCACTATATCCCAGTCCCAGCACTATATCCCAGTCCCAGCACTATACCCCAGTCCCAGCACTATACCCCAGTCCCAGCACTATACCCCAGTCCCAGCACTATACCCCAGTCCCAGCACTATACCCCAGCCCCATCACTATGCCCCAGTCCCAGCACTATACCCCAGTCCCAGCACTATGCCCCAGTCCCAGCACTATGCCCCAGTCCCAGCACTATACCCCAGTCCCATCACTATACCCCAGTCCCAGCACTATACCCCAATCCCAGCACTATACCCCAGTCCCAGCACTATACCCCAGTCCCAGCACTATACCCCAGCACTATACCCCATCACTATACCCCAGTCCCAGCACAATACCCCAGTCCCATCACTATGCCCCAGTCCCAGCACTATACCCCAGTCCCAGCACTATACCCCAGTCCCATCACTATACCCCAGTCCCATCACTATACCCCAGTCCCACCACTATACCCCAGTCCCAGCACTATACCCCAGTCCCATCACTATGCCCCAGCCCCATCACTATATCCCAGTCCCATCACTATACCCCAGTCCCAGCACTATACCCCAGTCCCATCACTATACCCCAGTCCCACCACTATACCCCAGTCCCAGCACTATACCCCAGTCCCAGCACTATACCCCAGTCCCAGCACTATACCCCATCACTATACCCCAGTCCCATCACTATACCCCAGTCCCATCACTATACCCCAGTCCCATCACTATACCCCAGTCCCAGCACTATACCCCAGTCCCAGCACTATGCCCCAGTCCCAGCACTATACCCCAGTCCCATCACTATACCCCAGTCCCAGCACTATACCCCAGTCCCATCACTATACCCCAGTCCCAGCACTATACCCCAGCACTATACCCCAGTCCCAGCACTATACCCCAGTCCCAGCACTATACCCCAGTCCCAGCACTATACCCCAGTCCCAGCACTATACCCCAGTCCCAGCACTATACCCCAGTCCCAGCACTATACCCCAGCACTATACCCCAGTCCCAGCACTATACCCCAGTCCCATCACTATACCCCAGTCCCAGCACTATACCCCAGTCCCAGCACTATACCCCAGTCCCAGCACTATACCCCAGTCCCAGCACTATACCCCAGTCCCATCACTATACCCCAGTCCCATCACTATACCCCAGTCCCAGCACTATACCCCAGTCCCAGCACTATACCCCAGTCCCAGCACTACACCCCAGCACTATACCCCAGTCCCAGCACTATACCCCAGTCCCAGCACTATACCCCAGTCCCACCACTATACCCCAGCACTATACCCCAGTCCCAGCACTATACCCCAGCACTATACCCCAGTCCCAGCACTACACCCCAGTCCCATCACTATACCCCAGTCCCATCACTATACCCCAGTCCCAGCACTATACCCCAGTCCCATCACTATACCCCAGTCCCATCACTATACCCCAGTCCCATCACTATACCCCAGTCCCAGCACTATACCCCAGTCCCAGCACTATACCCCAGTCCCAGCACTATACCCCAGTCCCAGCACTATACCCCAGTCCCAGCACTATACCCCAGTCCCAGCACTACACCCCAGCACTATACCCCAGTCCCAGCCCTATACCCCATCACTATACCCCAGTCCCAGCACTATACCCCAGCACTATACCCCAGTCCCAGCACTATACCCCAGTCCCAGCACTATACCCCAGTCCCAGCACTATACCCCAGTCCCAGCACTATACCCCAGTCCCAGCACTATACCCCATCACTATACCCCAGTCCCATCACTATACCCCAGCACTATACCCCAGTCCCAGCACTATACCCCATCACTATACCCCAGTCCCATCACTATACCCCATCACTATGCCCCAGTCCCAGCACTATACCCCAGTCCCATCACTATACCCCAGTCCCAGCACTACACCCCAGCACTATACCCCAGTCCCATCACTATACCCCAGTCCCAGCACTATACCCCAGCACTATACCCCAGTCCCAGCATTATACCCCAGTCCCAGCACTATACCCCAGTCCCAGCACTATACCCCAGTCCCAGCACTATGGCCCAGCACTATACCCCAGTCCCAGCACTATGGCCCAGCACTATACCCCAGTCCCAGCACTATACCCCAGTCCCAGCACTATACCCCAGCACTATACCCCAGTCCCAGCATTATACCCCAGTCCCAGCACTATACCCCAGTCCCAGCACTATACCCCAGTCCCAGCACTATACCCCAGTCCCATCACTATACCCCATCACTATGCCCCAGTCCCAGCACTATACCCCAGTCCCATCACTATACCCCAGTCCCAGCACTACACCCCAGCACTATACCCCAGTCCCATCACTATACCCCAGTCCCAGCACTATACCCCAGCACTATACCCCAGTCCCAGCATTATACCCCAGTCCCAGCACTATACCCCAGTCCCAGCACTATACCCCAGTCCCAGCACTATGGCCCAGCACTATACCCCAGTCCCAGCACTATGGCCCAGCACTATACCCCAGTCCCAGCACTATACCCCAGTCCCAGCACTATACCCCAGCACTATACCCCAGTCCCAGCATTATACCCCAGTCCCAGCACTATACCCCAGTCCCAGCACTATACCCCAGTCCCAGCACTATACCCCAGTCCCATCACTATACCCCAGCACTATACCCCAGTCCCAGCACTATACCCCAGTCCCATCACTATACCCCAGTCCCAGCATTATACCCCAGTCCCAGCACTACACCCCAGTCCCAGCACTATACCCCAGTCCCAGCACTATACCCCAGTCCCAGCACTATGGCCCAGCACTATACCCCAGTCCCAGCACTATGGCCCAGCACTATACCCCAGTCCCAGCATTATACCCCAGTCCCAGCACTATACCCCAGTCCCAGCACTATACCCCAGTCCCACCACTATACCCCAGTCCCATCACTATACCCCATCACTATACCCCAGTCCCAGCACTATACCCCAGTCCCATCACTATACCCCAGTCCCAGCACTATACCCCAGCACTATACCCCAGTCCCAGCACTATACCCCAGTCCCAGCACTATACCCCAGTCCCAGCACTATACCCCAGTCCCAGCACTATACCCCAGTCCCAGCACTATACCCCATCACTATATCCCATCACTATACCCCAGTCCCATCACTATACCCCAGTCCCACCACTATACCCCAGTCCCAGCACTATACCCCAGTCCCAGCACTACACCCCATCACTATACCCCAGTCCCAGCACTATACCCCAGCACTATACCCCAGTCCCAGCACTATACCCCAGTCCCAGCACTATACCCCAGTCCCAGCACTATACCCCATCACTATACCCCAGTCCCAGCACTATGCCCCATCACTATACCCCAGTCCCAGCACTATACCCCAGCACTATACCCCAGTCCCAGCACTATACCCCAGTCCCATCACTATACCCCAGCACTATACCCCAGTCCCAGCACTATACCCCAGTCCCAGCACTATACCCCAGTCCCAGCACTATACCCCAGCACTATACCCCAGTCCCAGCACTATACCCCAGTCCCAGCACTACACCCCATCACTATACCCCAGTCCCATCACTATACCCCAGTCCCAGCACTATACCCCAGCACTATACCCCAGTCCCAGCACTATACCCCAGTCCCAGCACTATACCCCAGTCCCAGCACTATACCCCAGCACTATACCCCAGTCCCAGCACTATACCCCAGTCCCAGCATTATACCCCAGTCCCATCACTATACCCCAGTCCCAGCACTATACCCCATCACTATACCCCAGTCCCATCACTATACCCCAGTCCCATCACTATACCCCATCACTATACCCCAGTCCCATCACTATATCCCAGTCCCAGCACTATGCCCCAGTCCCAGCACTATACCCCAGTCCCAGCACTATACCCCAGTCCCAGCACTATACCCCAGTCCCAGCACTATACCCCAGTCCCAGCACTATACCCCAGTCCCACCACTATACCCCAGTCCCACCACTATACCCCAGTCCCACCACTATACCCCAGTCCCAGCCCTATGCCCCAGCCCCAGCACTATACCCCAGTCCCATCACTATACCCCAGTCCCAGCACTATACCCCAGTCCCAGCACTATACCCCAGTCCCAGCACTATACCCCAGTCCCATCACTATACCCCATCACTATACCCCAGTCCCAGCACTATACCCCAGTCCCAGCACTACACCCCATCACTATACCCCAGTCCCATCACTATACCCCAGTCCCATCACTATACCCCAGTCCCAGCACTATGCCCCAGTCCCAGCACTATACCCCAGTCCCAGCACTATACCCCAGTCCCAGCACTATACCCCAGTCCCAGCACTATACCCCAGTCCCAGCACTATACCCCAGTCCCAGCACTATACCCCAGCACTATACCCCAGTCCCATCACTATACCCCAGTCCCAGCACTATACCCCAGTCCCAGCACTATACCCCAGTCCCAGCACTATACCCCAGTCCCAGCACTATACCCCAGTCCCAGCACTATACCCCAGTCCCAGCACTACACCCCAGTCCCAGCACTACACCCCAGTCCCAGCACTATACCCCATCACTATACCCCAGTCCCAGCACTATACCCCAGTCCCAGCACTATACCCAAGTCCCAGCACTATACCCCAGTCCCAGCACTATACCCCAGTCCCAGCACTATACCCCAGTCCCATCACTATACCCCATCCCTATACCCCAGTCCCAGCACTATACCCCAGTCCCAGCACTATACCCCAGCACTATACCCCAGTCCCAGCACTATACCCCAGTCCCAGCACTATACCCCAGTCCCAGCACTATACCCCAGCACTATACCCCAGTCCCATCACTATACCCCATCCCTATACCCCAGTCCCAGCACTATACCCCAGTCCCAGCACTATACCCCAGTACTATACCCCAGTCCCAGCACTATACCCCAGTCCCAGCACTATACCCCAGTCCCAGCACTATACCCCAGTCCCAGCACTATACCCCAGTCCCATCACTATACCCCATCCCTATACCCCAGTCCCAGCACTATACCCCAGTCCCAGCACTATACCCCAGCACTATACCCCAGTCCCAGCACTATACCCCAGTCCCAGCACTATACCCCAGTCCCAGCACTATACCCCAGCACTATACCCCAGTCCCATCACTATACCCCATCCCTATACCCCAGTCCCAGCACTATACCCCAGTCCCAGCACTATACCCCAGCACTATACCCCAGTCCCAGCACTATACCCCAGTCCCAGCACTATACCCCACCACTATACCCCAGTCCCAGCACTATACCCCAGTCCCAGCACTACACCCCAGTCCCATCACTATACCCCAGCACTATACCCCAGTCCCAGCACTATACCCCAGTCCCAGCACTATAACCCAGTCCCAGCACTATACCCCAGTCCCAGCACTATACCCCATCACTATACCCCAGTCCCAGCACTACACCCCAGTCCCAGCACTATACCCCATCACTATACCCCAGTCCCAGCACTATACCCCAGTCCCAGCACTATACCCCAGTCCCAGCACTATACCCCAGTCCCATCACTATACCCCAGTCCCAGCCCTATACCCCAGTCCCATCACTATACCCCAGCACTATACCCCAGTCCCAGCACTATACCCCATCACTATACCCCAGTCCCAGCACTATACCCCAGCACTATACCCCAGTCCCAGCACTATACCCCAGCACTATACCCCAGTCCCAGCACTATACCCCAGTCCCAGCACTATACCCCAGTCCCAGCACTATACCCCAGCACTATACACCACCACTATACCCCAGTCCCAGCACTATACCCCAGTCCCATCACTATACCCCAGCACTATACCCCAGTCCCAGCACTACACCCCAGTCCCATCACTATACCCCAGTCCCAGCACTATACCCCAGCACTATACCCCAGTCCCAGCACTATACCCCAGTCCCAGCACTATACCCCAGTCCCAGCACTATGCCCCAGTCCCAGCACTATACCCCAGTCCCATCACTATACCCCATCACTATACCCCAGTCCCATCACTATACCCCAGTCCCAGCACTACACCCCAGCACTATACCCCAGTCCCAGCACTATACCCCATCACTATACCCCAGTCCCAGCACTACACCCCAGTCCCATCACTATACCCCATCACTATACCCCAGTCCCAGCACTATACCCCAGTCCCAGCACTATACCCCAGTCCCAGCACTACACCCCACCACTATACCCCAGTCCCATCACTATACCCCAGTCCCAGCACTATACCCCAGTCCAAGCACTATACCCCAGTCCAAGCACTATACCCCAGTCCCAGCACTATACCCCATCACTATACCCCAGTCCCAGCACTATACCCCATCACTATACCCCAGTCCCAGCACTATACCCCAGTCCCAGCACTATACCCCAGCACTATGCCCCAGTCCAAGCATTATACCCCATCACTATACCCCAGTCCCAGCACTATACCCCAGTCCCAGCACTATACCCCAGTCCCATCACTATACCCCATCACTATGCCCCAGTCCCAGCACTATACCCCAGTCCCAGCACTATACCCCAGTCCCATCACTATGCCCCAGTCCCATCACTATACCCCAGCACTATACCCCAGTCCCAGCACTATACCCCATCACTATACCCCAGTCCCAGCACTATACCCCAGTCCCAGCACTATACCCCAGTCCCAGCACTATATCCCAGTCCCAGCACTATATCCCAGTCCCAGCACTATACCCCAGTCCCAGCACTATACCCCAGCCCCATCACTATGCCCCAGTCCCAGCACTATACCCCAGTCCCAGCACTATACCCCATCACTATACCCCAGTCCCAGCACTATACCCCAGTCCCAGCACTATACCCCAGTCCCATCACTATACCCCATCACTATACCCCAGTCCCAGCACTATACCCCAGTCCCAGCACTATATCCCAGTCCCAGCACTATATCCCAGTCCCAGCACTATACCCCAGTCCCAGCACTATACCCCAGTCCCAGCACTATACCCCAGTCCCAGCACTATACCCCAGCCCCATCACTATGCCCCAGTCCCAGCACTATACCCCAGTCCCAGCACTATACCCCAGCACTATACCCCATCACTATACCCCAGTCCCAGCACAATACCCCAGTCCCATCACTATGCCCCAGTCCCAGCACTATACCCCAGTCCCAGCACTATACCCCAGTCCCATCACTATACCCCAGTCCCATCACTATACCCCAGTCCCACCACTATACCCCAGTCCCAGCACTATACCCCAGTCCCATCACTATACCCCAGTCCCAGCACTATACCCCAGTCCCATCACTATACCCCAGTCCCACCACTATACCCCAGTCCCAGCACTATACCCCAGTCCCAGCACTATACCCCAGTCCCAGCACTATACCCCATCACTATACCCCAGTCCCAGCACTATACCCCAGTCCCAGCACTATACCCCAGTCCCAGCACTATACCCCAGTCCCAGCACTATACCCCAGTCCCAGCACTATGCCCCAGTCCCAGCACTATACCCCAGTCCCAGCATTATACCCCAGTCCCAGCACTATACCCCATCACTATGCCCCAGTCCCAGCACTATACCCCAGTCCCAGCACTATACCCCAGTCCCAGCACTATACCCCATCACTATACCCCAGTCCCATCACTATACCCCAGTCCCAGCACTATACCCCAGTCCCAGCACTATGCCCCAGTCCCAGCACTATACCCCAGTCCCATCACTATACCCCAGTCCCATCACTATACCCCAGTCCCAGCACTATACCACAGCACTATACCCCAGTCCCAGCACTATACCCCAGTCCAAGCACTATACCCCAGTCCAAGCACTATACCCCAGTCCCAGCACTATACCCCATCACTATACCCCAGTCCCAGCACTATACCCCATCACTATACCCCAGTCCCAGCACTATACCCCAGCACTATGCCCCAGTCCAAGCATTATACCCCATCACTATACCCCAGTCCCAGCACTATACCCCAGTCCCAGCACTATACCCCAGCACTATACCCCAGTCCCAGCCCTATACCCCAGTCCCAGCACTATACCCCAGTCCCATCACTATACCCCAGTCCCAGCACTATACCCCAGTCCCATCACTATACCCCATCACTATGCCCCAGTCCCAGCACTATACCCCAGTCCCAGCACTATACCCCAGTCCCATCACTATGCCCCAGTCCCATCACTATACCCCAGCACTATACCCCAGTCCCAGCACTATACCCCATCACTATACCCCAGTCCCAGCACTATACCCCAGTCCCAGCACTATACCCCAGTCCCAGCACTATATCCCAGTCCCAGCACTATATCCCAGTCCCAGCACTATACCCCAGTCCCAGCACTATACCCCAGCCCCATCACTATGCCCCAGTCCCAGCACTATACCCCAGTCCCAGCACTATACCCCATCACTATACCCCAGTCCCAGCACTATACCCCAGTCCCAGCACTATACCCCAGTCCCATCACTATACCCCATCACTATACCCCAGTCCCAGCACTATACCCCATCACTATACCCCAGTCCCAGCACTATACCCCAGTCCCAGCACTATACCCCAGTCCCAGCACTATATCCCAGTCCCAGCACTATATCCCAGTCCCAGCACTATACCCCAGTCCCAGCACTATACCCCAGTCCCAGCACTATACCCCAGTCCCAGCACTATACCCCAGTCCCAGCACTATACCCCAGCCCCATCACTATGCCCCAGTCCCAGCACTATACCCCAGTCCCAGCACTATGCCCCAGTCCCAGCACTATGCCCCAGTCCCAGCACTATACCCCAGTCCCATCACTATACCCCAGTCCCAGCACTATACCCCAATCCCAGCACTATACCCCAGTCCCAGCACTATACCCCAGTCCCAGCACTATACCCCAGCACTATACCCCATCACTATACCCCAGTCCCAGCACAATACCCCAGTCCCATCACTATGCCCCAGTCCCAGCACTATACCCCAGTCCCAGCACTATACCCCAGTCCCATCACTATACCCCAGTCCCATCACTATACCCCAGTCCCACCACTATACCCCAGTCCCAGCACTATACCCCAGTCCCATCACTATGCCCCAGCCCCATCACTATATCCCAGTCCCATCACTATACCCCAGTCCCAGCACTATACCCCAGTCCCATCACTATACCCCAGTCCCAGCACTATACCCCAGTCCCAGCACTATACCCCATCACTATACCCCAGTCCCATCACTATACCCCAGTCCCATCACTATACCCCAGTCCCATCACTATACCCCAGTCCCAGCACTATACCCCAGTCCCAGCACTATGCCCCAGTCCCAGCACTATACCCCAGTCCCATCACTATACCCCAGTCCCAGCACTATACCCCAGTCCCATCACTATACCCCAGTCCCAGCACTATACCCCAGCACTATACCCCAGTCCCATCACTATACCCCAGTCCCAGCACTATACCCCAGTCCAAGCACTATACCCCAGTCCAAGCACTATACCCCAGTCCCAGCACTATACCCCATCACTATACCCCAGTCCCAGCACTATACCCCATCACTATACCCCAGTCCCAGCACTATACCCCATCACTATACCCCAGTCCCAGCACTATACCCCAGTCCCAGCACTATACCCCAGCACTATGCCCCAGTCCAAGCATTATACCCCATCACTATACCCCAGTCCCAGCACTATACCCCAGCACTATACCCCAGTCCCATCACTATACCCCAGTCCCAGCACTATACCCCAGTCCAAGCACTATACCCCAGTCCAAGCACTATACCCCAGTCCCAGCACTATACCCCATCACTATACCCCAGTCCCAGCACTATACCCCATCACTATACCCCAGTCCCAGCACTATACCCCATCACTATACCCCAGTCCCAGCACTACACCCCAGTCCCAGCACTATACCCCAGTCCCAGCACTATACCCCAGTCCCAGCACTATACCCCAGCCCTATACCCCAGTCCCAGCCCTATACCCCATTCCCAGCACTATACCCCAGTCCCAGCACTATACCCCAGTCCCATCACTATACCCCATCACTATGCCCCAGTCCCAGCACTATACCCCAGTCCCAGCACTATACCCCAGTCCCATCACTATGCCCCAGTCCCATCACTATACCCCAGCACTATACCCCAGTCCCAGCACTATACCCCATCACTATACCCCAGTCCCAGCACTATACCCCAGTCCCATCACTATGCCCCAGCCCCATCACTATATCCCAGTCCCATCACTATACCCCAGTCCCAGCACTATACCCCAGTCCCATCACTATACCCCAGTCCCAGCACTATACCCCAGTCCCAGCACTATACCCCATCACTATACCCCAGTCCCATCACTATACCCCAGTCCCATCACTATACCCCAGTCCCATCACTATACCCCAGTCCCAGCACTATACCCCAGTCCCAGCACTATGCCCCAGTCCCAGCACTATACCCCAGTCCCATCACTATACCCCAGTCCCAGCACTATACCCCAGTCCCATCACTATACCCCAGTCCCAGCACTATACCCCAGCACTATACCCCAGTCCCAGCACTATACCCCAGTCCCAGCACTATACCCCAGTCCCATCACTATACCCCATCACTATACCCCAGTCCCAGCACTATACCCCATCACTATACCCCAGTCCCAGCACTATACCCCAGTCCCAGCACTATACCCCAGTCCCAGCACTATATCCCAGTCCCAGCACTATATCCCAGTCCCAGCACTATACCCCAGTCCCAGCACTATACCCCAGTCCCAGCACTATACCCCAGTCCCAGCACTATACCCCAGCCCCATCACTATGCCCCAGTCCCAGCACTATACCCCAGTCCCAGCACTATACCCCAGCACTATACCCCATCACTATACCCCAGTCCCAGCACAATACCCCAGTCCCATCACTATGCCCCAGTCCCAGCACTATACCCCAGTCCCAGCACTATACCCCAGTCCCATCACTATACCCCAGTCCCATCACTATACCCCAGTCCCACCACTATACCCCAGTCCCATCACTATACCCCAGTCCCAGCACTATACCCCAGTCCCATCACTATACCCCAGTCCCACCACTATACCCCAGTCCCAGCACTATACCCCAGTCCCAGCACTATACCCCAGTCCCAGCACTATACCCCATCACTATACCCCAGTCCCAGCACTATACCCCAGTCCCAGCACTATACCCCAGTCCCAGCACTATACCCCAGTCCCAGCACTATACCCCAGTCCCAGCACTATGCCCCAGTCCCAGCACTATACCCCAGTCCCAGCATTATACCCCAGTCCCAGCACTATACCCCATCACTATGCCCCAGTCCCAGCACTATACCCCAGTCCCAGCACTATACCCCAGTCCCAGCACTATACCCCATCACTATACCCCAGTCCCATCACTATACCCCAGTCCCAGCACTATACCCCAGTCCCAGCACTATGCCCCAGTCCCAGCACTATACCCCAGTCCCATCACTATACCCCAGTCCCATCACTATACCCCAGTCCCAGCACTATACCACAGCACTATACCCCAGTCCCAGCACTATACCCCAGTCCAAGCACTATACCCCAGTCCAAGCACTATACCCCAGTCCCAGCACTATACCCCATCACTATACCCCAGTCCCAGCACTATACCCCATCACTATACCCCAGTCCCAGCACTATACCCCAGCACTATGCCCCAGTCCAAGCATTATACCCCATCACTATACCCCAGTCCCAGCACTATACCCCAGTCCCAGCACTATACCCCAGCACTATACCCCAGTCCCAGCCCTATACCCCAGTCCCAGCACTATACCCCAGTCCCATCACTATACCCCAGTCCCAGCACTATACCCCAGTCCCATCACTATACCCCATCACTATGCCCCAGTCCCAGCACTATACCCCAGTCCCAGCACTATACCCCAGTCCCATCACTATGCCCCAGTCCCATCACTATACCCCAGCACTATACCCCAGTCCCAGCACTATACCCCATCACTATACCCCAGTCCCAGCACTATACCCCAGTCCCAGCACTATACCCCAGTCCCAGCACTATATCCCAGTCCCAGCACTATATCCCAGTCCCAGCACTATACCCCAGTCCCAGCACTATACCCCAGCCCCATCACTATGCCCCAGTCCCAGCACTATACCCCAGTCCCAGCACTATACCCCATCACTATACCCCAGTCCCAGCACTATACCCCAGTCCCAGCACTATACCCCAGTCCCATCACTATACCCCATCACTATACCCCAGTCCCAGCACTATACCCCATCACTATACCCCAGTCCCAGCACTATACCCCAGTCCCAGCACTATACCCCAGTCCCAGCACTATATCCCAGTCCCAGCACTATATCCCAGTCCCAGCACTATACCCCAGTCCCAGCACTATACCCCAGTCCCAGCACTATACCCCAGTCCCAGCACTATACCCCAGCCCCATCACTATGCCCCAGTCCCAGCACTATACCCCAGTCCCAGCACTATGCCCCAGTCCCAGCACTATGCCCCAGTCCCAGCACTATACCCCAGTCCCATCACTATACCCCAGTCCCAGCACTATACCCCAATCCCAGCACTATACCCCAGTCCCAGCACTATACCCCAGTCCCAGCACTATACCCCAGCACTATACCCCATCACTATACCCCAGTCCCAGCACAATACCCCAGTCCCATCACTATGCCCCAGTCCCAGCACTATACCCCAGTCCCAGCACTATACCCCAGTCCCATCACTATACCCCAGTCCCAGCACTATACCCCAGTCCCAGCACTATACCCCAGTCCCATCACTATACCCCAGTCCCATCACTATACCCCAGTCCCACCACTATACCCCAGTCCCAGCACTATACCCCAGTCCCATCACTATGCCCCAGCCCCATCACTATATCCCAGTCCCATCACTATACCCCAGTCCCAGCACTATACCCCAGTCCCATCACTATACCCCAGTCCCACCACTATACCCCAGTCCCAGCACTATACCCCAGTCCCAGCACTATACCCCAGTCCCAGCACTATACCCCATCACTATACCCCAGTCCCATCACTATACCCCAGTCCCATCACTATACCCCAGTCCCATCACTATACCCCAGTCCCATCACTATACCCCAGTCCCAGCACTATACCCCAGTCCCAGCACTATGCCCCAGTCCCAGCACTATACCCCAGTCCCATCACTATACCCCAGTCCCAGCACTATACCCCAGTCCCATCACTATACCCCAGTCCCAGCACTATACCCCAGCACTATACCCCAGTCCCAGCACTATACCCCAGTCCCAGCACTATACCCCAGTCCCAGCACTATACCCCAGTCCCAGCACTATACCCCAGTCCCAGCACTATACCCCAGTCCCAGCACTATACCCCAGTCCCAGCACTATACCCCAGTCCCAGCACTATACCCCAGCACTATACCCCAGTCCCAGCACTATACCCCAGTCCCATCACTATACCCCAGTCCCAGCACTATACCCCAGTCCCAGCACTATACCCCAGTCCCAGCACTATACCCCAGTCCCATCACTATACCCCAGTCCCATCACTATACCCCAGTCCCATCACTATACCCCAGTCCCAGCACTATACCCCAGTCCCAGCACTATACCCCAGTCCCAGCACTACACCCCAGCACTATACCCCAGTCCCAGCACTATACCCCAGTCCCAGCACTATACCCCAGTCCCACCACTATACCCCAGCACTATACCCCAGTCCCAGCACTATACCCCAGCACTATACCCCAGTCCCAGCACTACACCCCAGTCCCATCACTATACCCCAGTCCCATCACTATACCCCAGTCCCAGCACTATACCCCAGTCCCATCACTATACCCCAGTCCCATCACTATACCCCAGTCCCAGCACTATACCCCAGTCCCAGCACTATACCCCAGTCCCAGCACTATACCCCAGTCCCAGCACTATACCCCAGTCCCAGCACTATACCCCAGTCCCAGCACTATACCCCAGTCCCAGCACTACACCCCAGCACTATACCCCAGTCCCAGCCCTATACCCCATCACTATACCCCAGTCCCAGCACTATACCCCAGCACTATACCCCAGTCCCAGCACTATACCCCAGTCCCAGCACTATACCCCAGTCCCAGCACTATACCCCAGTCCCAGCACTATACCCCAGTCCCAGCACTATACCCCATCACTATACCCCAGTCCCATCACTATACCCCAGCACTATACCCCAGTCCCAGCACTATACCCCATCACTATACCCCAGTCCCATCACTATACCCCATCACTATGCCCCAGTCCCAGCACTATACCCCAGTCCCATCACTATACCCCAGTCCCAGCACTACACCCCAGCACTATACCCCAGTCCCATCACTATACCCCAGTCCCAGCACTATACCCCAGCACTATACCCCAGTCCCAGCATTATACCCCAGTCCCAGCACTATACCCCAGTCCCAGCACTATACCCCAGTCCCAGCACTATGGCCCAGCACTATACCCCAGTCCCAGCACTATACCCCAGTCCCAGCACTATACCCCAGCACTATACCCCAGTCCCAGCATTATACCCCAGTCCCAGCACTATACCCCAGTCCCAGCACTATACCCCAGTCCCATCACTATACCCCAGCACTATACCCCAGTCCCAGCACTATACCCCAGTCCCATCACTATACCCCAGTCCCAGCATTATACCCCAGTCCCAGCACTACACCCCAGTCCCAGCACTATACCCCAGTCCCAGCACTATACCCCAGTCCCAGCACTATGGCCCAGCACTATACCCCAGTCCCAGCACTATGGCCCAGCACTATACCCCAGTCCCAGCATTATACCCCAGTCCCAGCACTATACCCCAGTCCCAGCACTATACCCCAGTCCCACCACTATACCCCAGTCCCACCACTATACCCCATCACTATACCCCAGTCCCAGCACTATACCCCAGTCCCATCACTATACCCCAGTCCCAGCACTATACCCCAGCACTATACCCCAGTCCCAGCACTATACCCCAGTCCCAGCACTATACCCCAGTCCCAGCACTATACCCCAGTCCCAGCACTATACCCCAGTCCCAGCACTATACCCCATCACTATATCCCATCACTATACCCCAGTCCCATCACTATACCCCAGTCCCACCACTATACCCCAGTCCCAGCACTATACCCCAGTCCCAGCACTACACCCCATCACTATACCCCAGTCCCAGCACTATAGCCCAGCACTATACCCCAGTCCCAGCACTATACCCCAGTCCCAGCACTATACCCCAGTCCCAGCACTATACCCCATCACTATACCCCAGTCCCAGCACTATGCCCCATCACTATACCCCAGTCCCAGCACTATACCCCAGCACTATACCCCAGTCCCAGCACTATACCCCAGTCCCATCACTATACCCCAGCACTATACCCCAGTCCCAGCACTATACCCCAGTCCCAGCACTATACCCCAGTCCCAGCACTATACCCCAGCACTATACCCCAGTCCCAGCACTATACCCCAGTCCCAGCACTACACCCCATCACTATACCCCAGTCCCATCACTATACCCCAGTCCCAGCACTATACCCCAGCACTATACCCCAGTCCCAGCACTATACCCCAGTCCCAGCACTATACCCCAGTCCCAGCACTATACCCCAGCACTATACCCCAGTCCCAGCACTATACCCCAGTCCCAGCATTATACCCCAGTCCCATCACTATACCCCAGTCCCAGCACTATACCCCATCACTATACCCCAGTCCCATCACTATACCCCAGTCCCAGCACTATACCCCATCACTATACCCCAGTCCCATCACTATACCCCATCACTATACCCCATCACTATACCCCAGTCCCATCACTATATCCCAGTCCCAGCACTATGCCCCAGTCCCAGCACTATACCCCAGTCCCAGCACTATACCCCAGTCCCAGCACTATACCCCAGTCCCAGCACTATACCCCAGTCCCAGCACTATACCCCAGTCCCACCACTATACCCCAGTCCCACCACTATACCCCAGTCCCAGCCCTATGCCCCAGCCCCAGCACTATACCCCAGTCCCATCACTATACCCCAGTCCCAGCACTATACCCCAGTCCCAGCACTATACCCCAGTCCCAGCACTATACCCCAGTCCCATCACTATACCCCATCACTATACCCCAGTCCCAGCACTATACCCCAGTCCCAGCACTACACCCCATCACTATACCCCAGTCCCATCACTATACCCCAGTCCCATCACTATACCCCAGTCCCAGCACTATGCCCCAGTCCCAGCACTATACCCCAGTCCCAGCACTATACCCCAGTCCCAGCACTATACCCCAGTCCCAGCACTATACCCCAGTCCCAGCACTATACCCCAGTCCCAGCACTATACCCCAGCACTATACCCCAGTCCCATCACTATACCCCAGTCCCACCACTATACCCCAGTCCCATCACTATACCCCAGTCCCACCACTATACCCCAGTCCCATCACTATACCCCAGCACTACACCCCAGTCCCAGCACTATACCCCAGCACTATACCCCAGTCCCAGCACTATACCCCAGTCCCAGCACTATACCCCAGTCCCAGCACTATACCCCAGTCCCATCACTATACCCCAGTCCCAGCACTATACCCCAGTCCCATCACTATACCCCATCACTATACCCCATCACTATACCCCAGTCCCATCACTATACCCCAGTCCCAGCACTATACCCCAGTCCCAGCACTACACCCCAGTCCCAGCACTACACCCCATTCCCAGCACTATACCCCAGTCCCAGCACTATACCCCAGTCCCAGCACTATACCCCAGTCCCAGCACTATACCCCAATCCCAGCACTATACCCCAGTCCCAGCACTATACCCCAGTCCCAGCACTACACCCCAGTCCCAGCACTACACCCCAGTCCCAGCACTATACCCCATCACTATACCCCAGTCCCAGCACTATACCCCAGTCCCAGCACTATACCCCAGTCCCAGCACTATACCCCAGTCCCAGCACTATACCCCAGTCCCAGCACTATACCCCAGTCCCATCACTATACCCCATCCCTATACCCCAGTCCCAGCACTATACCCCAGTCCCAGCACTATACCCCAGCACTATACCCCAGTCCCAGCACTATACCCCAGTCCCAGCACTATACCCCAGTCCCAGCACTATACCCCAGCACTATACCCCAGTCCCATCACTATACCCCATCCCTATACCCCAGTCCCAGCACTATACCCCAGTCCCAGCACTATACCCCAGTACTATACCCCAGTCCCAGCACTATACCCCAGTCCCAGCACTATACCCCAGTCCCAGCACTATACCCCAGTCCCAGCACTATACCCCAGTCCCATCACTATACCCCATCCCTATACCCCAGTCCCAGCACTATACCCCAGTCCCAGCACTATACCCCAGCACTATACCCCAGTCCCAGCACTATACCCCAGTCCCAGCACTATACCCCAGTCCCAGCACTATACCCCAGCACTATACCCCAGTCCCATCACTATACCCCATCCCTATACCCCAGTCCCAGCACTATACCCCAGTCCCAGCACTATACCCCAGCACTATACCCCAGTCCCAGCACTATACCCCAGTCCCAGCACTATACCCCAGTCCCAGCACTATACCCCAGCACTATACCCCAGTCCCAGCACTATACCCCAGTCCCAGCACTACACCCCAGTCCCATCACTATACCCCAGCACTATACCCCAGTCCCAGCACTATACCCCAGTCCCAGCACTATACCCCAGTCCCAGCACTATACCCCAGTCCCAGCACTATACCCCATCACTACACCCCAGTCCCAGCACTATACCCCATCACTATAACCCAGTCCCAGCACTATACCCCAGTCCCAGCACTATACCCCAGTCCCAGCACTATACCCCAGTCCCATCACTATACCCCAGTCCCAGCCCTATACCCCAGTCCCATCACTATACCCCAGCACTATACCCCAGTCCCAGCACTATACCCCATCACTATACCCCAGTCCCAGCACTATACCCCATCACTATACCCCAGTCCCAGCACTATACCCCAGTCCCAGCACTATACCCCAGCACTATACCCCAGTCCCAGCACTATACCCCAGTCCCAGCACTATACCCCAGTCCCAGCACTATACCCCAGCACTATACACCACCACTATACCCCAGTCCCAGCACTATACCCCAGTCCCATCACTATACCCCAGCACTATACCCCAGTCCCAGCACTACACCCCAGTCCCATCACTATACCCCAGTCCCAGCACTATACCCCAGCACTATACCCCAGTCCCAGCACTATACCCCAGTCCCAGCACTATGCCCCAGTCCCAGCACTATACCCCAGTCCCATCACTATACCCCATCACTATACCCCAGTCCCATCACTATACCCCAGTCCCAGCACTATACCCCAGTCCCAGCACTACACCCCAGCACTATACCCCAGTCCCAGCACTATACCCCATCACTATACCCCAGTCCCAGCACTACACCCCAGTCCCATCACTATACCCCATCACTATACCCCAGTCCCAGCACTATACCCCAGTCCCAGCACTATACCCCAGTCCCAGCACTATACCCCAGTCCCAGCACTACACCCCACCACTATACCCCAGTCCCATCACTATACCCCAGTCCCAGCACTATACCCCAGTCCCAGCACTACACCCCAGTCCCAGCACTACACCCCAGTCCCATCACTATACCCCAGTCCCATCACTATACCCCAGTCCCAGCACTATACCCCAGTCCCAGCACTATACCCCAGTCCCAGCACTATACCCCAGTCCCAGCACTATACCCCAGTCCCATCACTATACCCCAGTCCCAGCACTATACCCCAGCACTATACCCCAGTCCCAGCACTATACCCCAGTCCCAGCACTATACCCCAGTCCCAGCACTATGCCCCAGTCCCAGCACTATACCCCAGTCCCATCACTATACCCCATCACTATACCCCAGTCCCAGCACTATACCCCAGTCCCAGCACTATACCCCAGTCCCATCACTATACCCCAGCACTATACCCCAGTCCCAGCACTATACCCCAGTCCCAGCACTATACCCCAGCACTATACCCCAGTCCCAGCACTATACCCCAGTCCCAGCACTACACCCCAGCACTATACCCCAGCACTATACCCCAGTCCCAGCACTATACCCCAGTCCCAGCACTACACCCCAGCACTATACCCCAGTCCCATCACTATACCCCAGTCCCAGCACTATACCCCAGTCCCACCACTATACCCCAGTCCCATCACTATACCCCAGTCCCAGCACTATACCCCAGCACTATACCCCAGTCCCATCACTATACCCCAGTCCCAGCACTATACCCCAGTCCCACCACTATACCCCAGTCCCATCACTATACCCCAGTCCCAGCACTATACCCCAGTCCCAGCACTATACCCCAGTCCCAGCACTACACCCCAGCACTATACCCCAGTCCCATCACTATACCCCAGCACTATACCCCAGTCCCACCACTATACCCCAGCACTATACCCCAGTCCCAGCACTATACCCCAGTCCCAGCACTACACCCCAGCACTATACCCCAGTCCCACCACTATACCCCAGCACTATACCCCAGTCCCAGCACTATACCCCAGTCCCAGCACTATACCCCAGTCCCAGCACTATACCCCAGTCCCAGCACTATACCCCATCACTATACCCCAGTCCCAGCACTACACCCCAGTCCCAGCACTATACCCCATCACTATACCCCAGTCCCAGCACTATACCCCAGTCCCAGCACTACACCCCAGTCCCAGCACTATACCCCATCACTATACCCCAGTCCCAGCACTATACCCCAGTCCCAGCACTATACCCCAGTCCCACCACTATACCCCAGTCCCAGCACTATACCCCAGTCCCAGCACTATACCCCAGTCCCAGCACTATACCCCAGTCCCAGCACTATACCCCAGTCCCAGCACTACACCCCAGTCCCATCACTATACCCCAGTCCCAGCACTATACCCCAGTCCCAGCACTATACCCCAGTCCCAGCACTATACCCCAGTCCCATCACTATACCCCAGTCCCAGCACTATACCCCAGTCCCATCACTATACCCCAGTCCCACCACTATACCCCAGTCCCAGCACTATACCCCAGTCCCATCACTATACCCCAGTCCCAGCACTATACCCCAGTCCCAGCACTATGCCCCATCACTATACCCCAGTCCCATCACTATACCCCAGTCCCACCACTATACCCCAGTCCCATCACTATACCCCAGTCCCATCACTATACCCCAGTCCCACCACTATACCCCAGTCCCACCACTATACCCCAGTCCCATCACTATACCCCAGTCCCAGCACTATACCCCAGTCCCACCACTATACCCCAGTCCCATCACTATACCCCAGTCCCAGCACTACACCCCAGTCCCAGCACTATACCCCAGTCCCAGCACTACACCCCAGCACTATACCCCATCACTATACCCCAGTCCCAGCACTATACCCCAGTCCCAGCACTATACCCCAGCACTACACCCCAGTCCCAGCACTATACCCCATCACTATACCCCAGTCCCAGCACTATACCCCAGCACTATACCCCAGTCCCAGCACTATACCCCAGTCCCAGCACTATACCCCAGTCCCATCACTATACCCCAGTCCCACCACTATACCCCAGTCCCAGCACTATACCCCAGTCCCAGCACTATACCCCAGTCCCATCACTATACCCCAGTCCCACCACTATACCCCAGTCCCATCACTATACCCCAGTCCCAGCACTATACCCCAGTCCCAGCACTACACCCCAGTCCCAGCACTATACCCCAGTCCCATCACTATACCCCAGTCCCATCACTATACCCCAGTCCCATCACTATACCCCAGTCCCATCACTATACCCCAGTCCCAGCACTATACCCCAGTCCCAGCACTATACCCCAGCACTATACCCCAGTCCCAGCACTACACCCCAGTCCCATCACTATACCCCAGTCCCAGCACTATACCCCAGCACTATACCCCAGTCCCAGCACTATACCCCAGTCCCAGCACTATACCCCAGTCCCAGCACTATGCCCCAGTCCCAGCACTATGCCCCAGTCCCATCACTATACCCCATCACTATACCCCAGTCCCATCACTATACCCCATCACTATACCCCAGTCCCAGCACTATACCCCAGTCCCAGCACTATACCCCAGTCCCAGCACTATACCCCAGTCCCAGCACTATACCCCAGTCCCAGCACTATACCCCATCACTATACCCCAGTCCCAGCACTATACCCCATCACTATACCCCAGTCCCAGCACTATACCCCAGTCCCATCACTATACCCCAGTCCCAGCACTATACCCCAGTCCCAGCACTATACCCCATCACTATACCCCAGTCCCAGCCCTATACCCCAGTCCCATCACTATACCCCAGTCCCAGCACTATACCCCAGTCCCAGCACTATACCCCAGTCCCAGCACTATACCCCATCACTACACCCCAGCACTATACCCCAGTCCCAGCACTATACCCCATCACTATACCCCAGTCCCAGCACTATACCCCAGTCCCAGCACTATACCCCAGTCCCAGCACTATACCCCAGTCCCAGCACTATACCCCAGTCCCAGCACTATACCCCATCACTATACCCCAGTCCCAGCACTATACCCCAGTCCCAGCACTATACCCCATCACTATACCCCAGTCCCAGCACTATACCCCAGTCCCAGCACTATACCCCAGCACTATACCCCAGTCCCATCACTATACCCCAGTCCCAGC
This sequence comes from Coregonus lavaretus, assembly GCF_964263955.1. NCBI lineage: Eukaryota > Metazoa > Chordata > Actinopteri > Salmoniformes > Salmonidae > Coregonus > Coregonus lavaretus. Next base: position 60,836,854 of record NC_139998.1, on the reverse strand, counting down.
ACTATACCCCAGTCCCAGCACTATACCCCAGTCCCAGCACTATACCCCAGCACTATACCCCAGTCCCATCACTATACCCCAGTCCCAGCACTATACCCCAGTCCCATCACTATACCCCATCACTATACCCCAGTCCCAGCACTATACCCCAGTCCCAGCACTATACCCCAGCACTATACCCCAGTCCCAGCACTATACCCCAGTCCCAGCACTATACCCCAGTCCCAGCACTATACCCCAGCACTATACCCCAGTCCCATCACTATACCCCAGTCCCAGCACTATACCCCAGTCCCATCACTATACCCCAGCACTATACCCCAGTCCCAGCACTATACCCCAGCACTATACCCCAGTCCCATCACTATACCCCAGCACTATACCCCAGTCCCAGCACTATACCCCAGTCCCAGCACTATACCCCAGTCCCAGCACTATACCCCAGCACTATACCCCAGTCCCAGCACTATACCCCAGTCCCACCACTATACCCCAGTCCCAGCACTACACCCCATCACTACACCCCAGCACTATACCCCAGTCCCAGCACTATACCCCATCACTATACCCCAGTCCCAGCACTATACCCCAGTCCCAGCACTATACCCCATCACTATACCCCAGTCCCAGCACTATACCCCAGTCCCAGCACTATACCCCAGCACTATACCCCAGTCCCATCACTATACCCCAGTCCCAGCACTATACCCCAGTCCCAGCACTATACCCCAGTCCCAGCACTATACCCCAGCACTATACCCCAGTCCCATCACTATACCCCAGTCCCAGCAATATACCCCAGTCCCATCACTATACCCCATCACTATACCCCAGTCCCAGCACTATACCCCAGTCCCAGCACTATACCCCAGCACTATACCCCAGTCCCAGCACTATACCCCAGTCCCAGCACTATACCCCAGTCCCAGCACTATACCCCAGTCCCATCACTATACCCCAGTCCCAGCACTATACCCCAGTCCCATCACTATACCCCAGTCCCAGCACTATACCCCAGTCCCACCACTATACCCCAGTCCCAGCACTATACCCCATCACTATACCCCAGTCCCAGCACTATACCCCAGTCCCATCACTATACCCCAGTCCCATCACTATACCCCAGTCCCAGCACTACACCCCAGTCCCAGCACTATACCCCAGTCCCAGCACTATACCCCAGTCCCAGCACTATACCCCATCACTATACCCCAGTCCCAGCACTATGCCCCAGTCCAAGCATTATACCCCAGTCCCAGCACTATACCCCAGTCCCAGCACTATACCCCATCACTATACCCCAGTCCCAGCACTACACCCCAGTCCCAGCACTATACCCCAGTCCCAGCACTATACCCCAGTCCCAGCACTATACCCCAGTCCCAGCACTATACCCCATCACTATACCCCAGTCCCATCACTATACCCCAGTCCCAGCACTATGCCCCAGTCCCAGCACTATACCCCAGTCCCAGCACTATATCCCAGTCCCAGCACTATACCCCAGTCCCAGCACTATGCCCCATCACTATACCCCAGTCCCAGCACTATACCCCATCACTATACCCCAGTCCCATCACTATACCCCAGTCCCATCACTATACCCCAGTCCCATCACTATACCCCAGTCCCAGCACTATACCCCAGCACTATACCCCAGTCCCAGCACTATACCCCAGCACTATACCCCAGTCCCAGCACTATGGCCCAGTCCCAGCACTATACCCCAGTCCCAGCACTATACCCCAGTCCCAGCACTATACCCCAGTCCCATCACTATACCCCAGTCCCATCACTATACCCCATCACTATACCCCAGTCCCAGCACTATACCCCATCACTATACCCCAGTCCCAGCACTATACCCCATCACTATACCCCAGTCCCATCACTATACCCCATCACTATACCCCAGTCCCAGCACTATACCCCAGCACTATACCCCAGTCCCATCACTATACCCCATCACTATACCCCAGTCCCAGCACTATACCCCAGCACTATACCCCAGTCCCATCACTATACCCCAGTCCCAGCACTATACCCCAGTCCCAGCACTATACCCCAGTCCCATCACTATACCCCAGTCCCAGCACTATGCCCCATCACTATACCCCAGTCCCATCACTATATCCCAGTCCCAGCACTATACCCCAGTCCCATCACTATACCCCAGTCCCATCACTATACCCCAGTCCCAGCACTATACCCCAGTCCCATCACTATACCCCAGTCCCATCACTATACCCCAGTCCCATCACTATACCCCAGTCCCATCACTATACCCCAGTCCCAGCACTATACCCCAGTCCCAGCACTATACCCCAGTCCCAGCACTATACCCCAGTCCCAGCACTATACCCCATCACTATACCCCAGTCCCATCACTATACCCCAGTCCCATCACTATACCCCAGTCCCATCACTATACCCCAGTCCCAGCACTATACCCCAGTCCCAGCACTATACCCCATCACTATACCCCAGCCCCAGTCCTATACCCCAGCCCTATACCCCAGCCCCAGCCCTATACCCCAGCCCCAGCCCTATGCCCCAGCCCTATACCCCAGCCCTATGCCCCAGCCCTATACCCCAGCCCACGCCCCTGCCCTATACCCCAGCCCTATACCCCAGCCCACGCCCCAGCCCTATACCCCAGCCCTATACCCCAGCCCACGCCCCAGCCCTATACCCCAGCCCACGCCTTATACCCCAGCCCTATGCCCCAGCCCTATGCCCCAGCCCTATACCCCAGCCCACGCCCCAGCCCTATGCCCCAGCCCTATGCCCCAGCCCTATACCCCAGCCCACGCCCCAGCCCTATACCCCAGTCCACGCCCCAGCCCACGCCCCAGCCCTATACCCCAGTCCAAGCCCCAGCCCTATACCCCAGTCCACGCCCCAGCCCTATACCCCAGCCCCACGCCCCAGCCCTATACCCCAGCCCCAGCCCTATACCCCAGACTCTTAGTTCTGGGGCTATGTACCCAGGCTATAGCTGGGCAAGCCTGGTCGTCCAGGCAACCTGCCATCTTCGAGAGAATAAAGACATTTTAAAGTACATGCTTAGTTTTCATTCATTAATATCACAGTAGTACAATCAACTAGTCTTTGTTTTCTCCACTGAACAAATAACTTAAGAGGCAAAACAGTATTGTCCTGGACAGGGCTCAATAGCCTGTGATGGCTCTGCCCATTTACATTTACGTCATTTAGCAGACGCTCTTATCCAGAGCCACTTACAAATTGGTGCATTCACCTTATAGCCAGTGGGATAACCACTTTACAATATATATATATATATATATATATATATATATATATATATATATATATATATATACAGCTGTAGTGTTAAGATGAGCTGGACATAAGATGGACCTTTCAGATTGTTTTCGTATACTTTGTATTTTAAATATATTTTTTATATCAAGCAATGAGTGACTAGTTTTATAACATAACTGATTTCCTGAATGTGTTGCTATATCATTTCTAACAGCAGTTCATATTGAGTTGGTGTGTTTTGGTTTATTGCACATCAGAGAAGCATGAAATATAAAACTGAATGGAGACTGTTTTATTTGCCTTCTAACCGGGACCATCTGTGAGGTGTAAAAGTTAAAGCACAGCCCTGATATTAAAGAGGCTTTTTGAACCCCAGTCTTCTCAGTGCTTTACTAGACAGCTTTCTACTATTCATTTCATGTTGTGAGATGTACTGTTCTCTGGAGCTTTATTGGGGTTTCAGAGGTTTGTTTTCAGAGTCACCCAGGAGAATGTTATTGGAAACATTGGTTTCCTCATGTTGACTCATTTCTGGGAACTGTGGTTCTGTTGACCTGTTGCGTCACAGGGCTGAAGGAGGGGCCGGGCCGGGGTCTGCTTCATTCATCCTCCAGAGAGAACTCCTGCAGTCAAGCTCTGAACAAGATGATAGTTGGACACAGGCTGCCTTGGAAAGTACCTGGGGGTGTGGTGGTGTTAGTTCCCCACGTGGGCCTCTGTGGCGAAACAGATCAACCTGGCAGATTTCCCAATATGGTGCTGTGTTCCACCAACACAGAGCACTGAAACACTGGGACATAGTGCTGGGACTGGGGTATAGTGCTGGGACTGGGGTATAGTGCTGGGACTGGGGTATAGGGCTGGGACTGGGGTATAGGGATGGGGTATAGTGCTGGGACTGGGGTATAGTGCTGGGACTGGGGTATAGTGCTGGGACTGGGGTATAGTGCTGGGACTGGGGTATAGGGCTGGGGGTATAGTGCTGGGACTGGGGTATAGTGATGGGGTATAGTGCTGGGACTGGGGTATAGTGCTGGGACTGGGGTATAGTGATGGGACTGGGGTATAGTGCTGGGACTGGGGTATAGGGCTGGGACTGGGGTATAGGGATGGGGTATAGTGCTGGGACTGGGGTATAGTGCTGGGACTGGGGTATAGTGCTGGGACTGGGGTATAGTGCTGGGACTGGGGTATAGTGCTGGGACTGGGGTATAGGGCTGGGGGTATAGTGCTGGGACTGGGGTATAGTGATGGGGTATAGTGCTGGGACTGGGGTATAGTGCTGGGACTGGGGTATAGTGATGGGACTGGGGTATAGTGATGGGACTGGGGTATAGTGATGGGACTGGGGTATAGTGATGGGGTATAGTGCTGGGACTGGGGTATAGTGCTGGGACTGGGGTATAGTGCTGGGACTGGGGTATAGTGCTGGGACTGGGGTATAGTGCTGGGACTGGGGTATAGTGATGGGGTATAGTGCTGGGACTGGGGTATAGTGCTGGGACTGGGGTATAGTGCTGGGACTGGGGTATAGTGCTGGGACTGGGGTATAGTGATGGGGTATAGTGATGGGACTGGGGTATAGTGATGGGGTATAGTGCTGGGACTGGGGTGTAGTGCTGGGGCTGGGGTATAGTGATGGGACTGGGGTATAGTGATGGGACTGGGGTATAGGGCTGGGACTGGGGTATAGGGCTGGGACTGGGGTATAGGGCTGGGACTGGGGTATAGTGCTGGGACTGGGGTATAGTGCTGGGACTGGGGTATAGTGATGGGACTGGGGTATAGTGCTGGGACTGGGGTATAGGGCTGGGACTGGGGTATAGGGATGGGGTATAGTGCTGGGACTGGGGTATAGTGCTGGGACTGGGGTATAGTGCTGGGACTGGGGTATAGTGCTGGGACTGGGGTATAGGGCTGGGGGTATAGTGCTGGGACTGGGGTATAGTGATGGGGTATAGTGCTGGGACTGGGGTATAGTGCTGGGACTGGGGTATAGTGATGGGACTGGGGTATAGTGATGGGACTGGGGTATAGTGATGGGACTGGGGTATAGTGATGGGGTATAGTGCTGGGACTGGGGTATAGTGCTGGGACTGGGGTATAGTGCTGGGACTGGGGTATAGTGCTGGGACTGGGGTATAGTGATGGGGTATAGTGCTGGGACTGGGGTATAGTGCTGGGACTGGGGTATAGTGCTGGGACTGGGGTATAGTGATGGGGTATAGTGATGGGACTGGGGTATAGTGATGGGGTATAGTGCTGGGACTGGGGTGTAGTGCTGGGGCTGGGGTATAGTGATGGGGTATAGTGCTGGGACTGGGGTATAGTGATGGGGCTGGGGTATAGTGCTGGGACTGGGGTATAGTGATGGGGCTGGGGTATAGTGCTGGGACTGGGGTATAGTGCTGGGACTGGGGTATAGTGCTGGGACTGGGGTATAGTGATGGGACTGGGGTATAGGGCTGGGACTGGGGTATAGTGCTGGGACTGGGGTATAGTGCTGGGACTGGGGTATAGTGCTGGGACTGGGGTATAGTGATGGGGTATAGTGCTGGGACTGGGGTATAGTGCTGGGGTATAGTGCTGGGACTGGGGTATAGTGATGGGACTGGGGTATAGGGCTGGGACTGGGGTATAGTGCTGGGACTGGGGTATAGTGATGGGGTATAGTGCTGGGACTGGGGTATAGTCATAGGAAACTATGGCGGAAACATTATGTACAAATAAAGATAAGATCAGGGCAAACAGCCCCCCCAACTAACAATCAACAACAACAACATGTTCCAGTCTCCATGGAGACAGAACAAACAGAGCTGAAGTAATAGTATGGAATGTCTTCAACATGCATTCGGAGGACCTTGGTGAAACCACCCTGCTGGACCAAACACGAGGTGTACCATAACCTGCTGGACCAAACATGTTCATTTCCCAATTTATTTGCTACAGATTGTCCTGAAAATATACACCAGCTTCTAGGAGAGGACCTTGGTGAAACCACCCTGCAGCACTACTCAGAAGCACTTGCCCTGCTCTCCCATCTGCCAGGAGCCTCAGGAATGTAGCAGTAATGACTCACACACGTTCTCCAGCTGAGCTCTTACACATATAAACTAAACACTTTCTTTCATAAACAAGCCCTGCCACCTCCTCAACCTCCCCCCAATCCTCTCCACTCTTCCCCCTCTCACTAAACTCACCTTTCTTCCCCTCCCATGTGAGGAGTATCCCAGAGGAGCAGGCAGGGTCAGGGTTAGGAACAGGGAGGCAGGGGAGCAGACAGGGTCAGGGAGACAGGGTCAGGGTTAGGAACAGGGAGGCAGGGGCAGGGGCAGGGGCAGGGTCAGGGTCAGGGTCAGGGAGACAGGGTCAGGGTTAGGAACAGGGAGACAGGGTCAGGGTTAGGAACAGGGAGACAGGGTCAGGGTTAGGAACAGGGAGACAGGGTCAGGGTTAGGAACAGGGAGACAGGGTCAGGGTTAGGAACAGGGAGACAGGGTCAGGGTTAGGAACAGGGAGACAGGGTCAGGGTTAGGAACAGGGAGACAGGGTCAGGGTTAGGAACAGGGAGACAGGGTCAGGGTTAGGAACAGGGAGACAGGGTCAGGGTTAGGAACAGGGAGACAGGGTCAGGGTTAGGAACAGGGAGACAGGGTCAGGGTTAGGAACAGGGAGACAGGGTCAGGGTTAGGAACAGGGAGACAGGGTCAGGGTTAGGAACAGGGAGACAGGGTCAGGGTTAGGAACAGGGAGACAGGGTCAGGGTTAGGAACAGGGAGACAGGGTCAGGGTTAGGAACAGGGAGACAGGGTCAGGGTTAGGAACAGGGAGACAGGGTCAGGGTTAGGAACAGGGAGACAGGGTCAGGGTTAGGAACAGGGAGACAGGGTCAGGGAGGCAGGGTCATGGTTAGGGTTAGGGAGGCAGGGTCAGGGTTAGGGTTAGGAACAGGGAGGCAGGGTTAGGAACAGGGAGGCAGGGGCAGGGTCAGGGTCAGGGAGGCAGGGTCAGGGTCAGGGTCAGGGAGGCAGGGTCAGGGTCAGGGTCAGGGAGGCAGGGGAGCACGAGCGTCAGGGAGACAGGGTCAGGGTCAGGGTCAGGGTTAGGGAGGCAGGGTCAGGGAGGCAGGGTCATGGTTATGGTTAGGGAAGCAGACAGGGTCAGGGAGGCAGGGTCAGGGTTAGGAACAGGGAGACAGGGTCAGGGTTAGGGAGACAGGGTTACGGAGACAGGGTTAGGGAGGCGGAGGCAGGGTCAGGGTCAGGGTCAGGGTTAGGAACAGGGAGGCAGGGTCAGGGTCGCAGGGTCAGGGTTAGGGTTAGGGTTAGGGTTAGGGAGGCAGGGGATCACGAGGGTCAGGGAGGCAGGGTCAGGGTCAGGGAGGCAGGGTCAGGGTCAGGGAGGCAGGGTCAGGGAGGCAGGGTCAGGGAGGCAGGGTCAGGATTAGGGAGGCAGGGAGGGAGGGAGGGAGGGAGGGAGGGAGGGAGGGAGGGAGGGAGGGAGGGAGGGAGGGAGGGAGGGAGGGAGGGAGGGAGGCAGGGAGGGAGGGAGGGAGGGAGGGAGGGAGGCAGGGAGGGAGGCAGGGAGGGAGGGAGGGAGGCAGGGAGGCAGGGAGGGAGGGAGGGAGGGAGGCAGGCAGGCAGGCAGGGAGGCAGGGAGGCAGGGAGGCAGGGAGGGAGGGAGGGAGGGGAGCAGATAGGCTGCCCTGCCTGTTTGCTCCCCTAGCTTTCTGCCCCCCTGCCCCCTAGCTTTCTGCTACCCTGCCCCCTAGCTTTCTGCTCCCCTGCTCCCTAGCTTTCTGCTCCCCTGCCCCCTAGCTTTCTGCTACCCTGCCCCCTAGCTTTCTGCTACCCTGCCCCCTAGCTTTCTGCTCTGCTGCTCCCCTGCCTTTCTGCCCCCCTGCCCATCTGCTCCCCTGCCCCCTAGCTTTCTGCCCCCCTGCTCCCCTGCTCCCCTGCCCCCTAGCTTTCTGCTCCGCTGCTCCCCTGCCCCCTAGCTTTCTGCCCCCCTGCCCACCTGCTCCCCTGCTCCCCAGCTTTCTGCCCCCCTGCCCACCTGCTCCCCTGCCCCCTAGCTTTCTGCTACCCTGCCCTCTAGCTTTCTGCTCCCCTGCCCCCTAGCTTTCTGCTACCCTGCCCCTAGCTTTCTGCTCCCCTGCTCCCCTGCCCCCTAGCTTTCTGCCCCCCTGCCCACCTGCTCCCCTGCTCCCCTGCCCCCTAGCTTTCTGCTCCCCTGCCCCCTAGCTTTCTGCTACCCTGCCCCCTAGCTTTCTGCTCCCCTGCTCCCCTGCCCCCTAGCTTTCTGCTACCCTGCCCCCTAGCTTTCTGCTCCCCTGCCCCCTAGCTTTCTGCTCCCCTGCTCCCCTGCCCCCTAGCTTTCTGCCCCCCTGCCCACCTGTCCCCTGCTCCCCTGCCCCCTAGCTTTCTGCTCCCCTGCCCCCTAGCTTTCTGCTCTTTCTGCTACCCTGCCCCCTAGCTTTCTGCTCCCCTGCCCCCTAGCTTTCTGCTCCCCTGCCCCCTAGCTTTCTGCTCCCCTGCCCCCTAGCTTTCTGCTCCCCTGCCCCCTGCCCCCCTGCTCCCCTGCCCCCTACCTTTCTGCCCCCCTGCTACCCTGCCCCCTAGCTTTCTGCTACCCTGCCCCCTAGCTTTCTGCTCCCCTGCCCCCTAGCTTTCTGCTACCCTGCCCCCTAGCTTTCTGCTCCCCTGCTCCCCTGCCCCCTAGCTTTCTGCTACCCTGCCCCATAGCTTTCTGCTCCCCTGCTCCCCTGCCCCCTAGCTTTCTGCTACCCTGCCCCCTAGCTTTCTGCCCCCCTGCCCACCTAATCCCCTGCTACCCTGCCCCCTAGCTTTCTGCTCCCCTGCCCCCTAGCTTTCTGCTCCCCTGCCCCCTAGCTTTCTGCTCCCTAGCTTTCTGCTCCCCTGCCCCCTAGCTTTCTGCTACCCTGCCCCCTAGCTTTCTGCTACCCTGCCCCCTAGCTTTCTGCTCCCCTGCTCCCCTGCCCCCTAGCTTTCTGCTACCCTGCCCCCTAGCTTTCCGCTCCCCTGCTCCCCTAGCTTTCTGTTCTCCTGCTCCCCTAGCTTTCTGTTCCCCTGCCCCCTAGCTTTCTGCTCCCCTGCTCCCCTGCCCCCTAGCTTTCTGCTCCCCTGCCCCCTAGCTTTCTGCTACCCTGCCCCCTAGCTTTCTGCTCCCCTGCTCCCCTGCCCCCTAGCTTTCTGCTACCCTGCCCCCTAGCTTTCCGCTCCCCTGCTCCCCTAGCTTTCTGTTCCCCTGCCCCCTAGCTTTCTGCTCCCCTGCCCCCCAGCTTTCTGCCCTCCTGCCCCCCTGCTCCCCCTGCTCCCATGCCCCAGTGCCCTGAATGCCTCTGCTGATCCTACAGCTATTTACGCAGTAATCATGTGCCTATGGTGGTGAAGGTAGGAAACAACATCTCCACTTCGCTGATCCTCAACACTGGGGCCCCACAAGGGTGCGTACTCAGCCCCCTCCTGTACTCCCTGTTCACCCATGACTGCATGGCCAAGTACGCCTCCAACTCAATCATCAAGTTTGCAGACGACACAACAGTAGTAGGCTTAATTACCAACAATGACGAGACCGCCTACAGGGAGGAGGTGAGGGCTCTGGGAGTGTGGTGCCAGGAAAATAACCTCTCACTCAACGTCAACAAAACAAAGGAGATGATCGTGGACTTCAGGAAACAGCAGAGGGTGCACCCCCCTATCCACATCGACGGGACCGCAGTGGAGAAGGTGGTCCACACACGCAGACAGTGTGGTGAAGAAGGTGCAACAGAGCCTCTTCAACCTCAGGAGGCTGAATAAATGTTGCTTGGCACCTAAAACCCTCACAAACTTTTACAGATTCACAATTGAGAGCATCCTGTCAGGCTGTATCACCGCCTGGTACGGCAACTGCACCACCCGCAACCGCAGGGCTCTCCAGAGGGTGGTGCGGTCTGCCGAATGCATTACTGGGGGCAAACTACCCGCCCTCCAGGACACCTACAGCACCCGATGTCACAGGAAGGCCAAAAAGATCATCAAGGACATCAACCACCCGAGTCACTGCCTGTTCACCCCGCTATCATCCAGAAGGCGAGGTCAGTACAGGTGCATCAAAGCTGGGACCGATAAAATGAAAAACAGCTTCTATCTCAAGGCCAACAGACTGTTAAATAGCTATCACTAGCACATTAGAGGCTGCTGCTGCCTATTGAAATCACTGGCCACTTTAAGAAATGGAACACTAGTCACTTTAATAATGTTTACATATCTTGCACTACTCATCTCATATGTATATACTGCATTCTATTTTATAATATTCTACTGTATCTTAGTCCATTGCATTAGAAGAAGAAAAAAAAGCGGCGCCAATCATTTCAGGTCCAGTACCATCGTTAGGCCGCGGGTGTGAGAGATTCAGCAGGCTACTGGCATTACACACCTGGCTAGAAGATTACTGTAGCTCTGTTGGAAATCACTTTTATAGATAACTTGGACACCGTCGGGAAACAGAAGATACTCGACAGGAATGACGGAGTCCTTCCAAATCATCTTGGCTCCTGGACTCTGTCCACGCATTTCAAGGCTGCGTTGAAACAATGACTTATCAATGACCCAAGACCAGCTCAGTTAATCCCTACCATTGTGACAATGAGTCGTCATAATGCTGCAGCAAATGTACATTATCCTAGGGGTGTTGGCAGAAACAATTTAAGTAACTTAAATTATTTCCCCATAACTGCCCTGAATACCTCTGTTGATCCTACAGCTATTGTATGCAGTAATCATGAGCCTATGAACCAGAGTTACACTGTTAGCACTGAGGCAGTGTGCCCTAGTAGGAAGACCATTGTGTACAGCTCATCCTGCACTATCAGATCCAATATAAATAACATGAGCAAGTCTACTTCTGATAAGCTTCCCAGTAAAGCATTTAAAACAATCAAGCAACCCAGAAAAGTGCTAACAATAGCCCATTATAACATATGCAGCCTGAGAAACAAGGTTCATGAAGTCAATAACTTGCTTGTAACAGATTACATTCATATTCTGACTCTCTCTGAAACTCACTTAGATAATACCTTTGATACAGTGGTAGCAATACATGGTTATAACATCTACAGAAAATACAGAAATGCCAATGGGGGGCGGTGTTGCGGTTTATATTCAGAACCACATTCCTGTAAAGCTTAGAGACGATCTAATGTTAAATACTGTTGAAGTAATATGGCTACAGGTTCATCTGCCTCACCTAAAACCCATTATTGTGGGAAGCTGCTATAGACCACCAAGTGCTAACAGTCAGTATCTGGATAATGTGTGTAATGGTTGAAGTCGGAAGTTTACATACACCTTAGCCAAATACATTTAAACTCAGTTTATCACAATTCCTGACATTTAACCCTAGTAAATATTCCCTGTTTTAGGTCAGTTAGGAGCACCACTTTATTTTAAGAATGTGAAATGTTAGAATAATGAGAGAATTATTTATTTCAGCTTTAATATATTTCATAACATTCCCAGTGGGTCAGAAGTTTACATACACTCAATTAGTATTTGGTAGCATTGCCTTTAAATTGTTTAACTTGGGTCAAACGTTTTGGGTAGCCTTCCACAAGCTTCCCACAATAAGTTGGGTGAATTTTGGCCCATTCCTCCTGACAGAGCTGGTGTAACTGTGTCAGGTTTGTAGGCCTCCTTGCTCGCACACGCTTTTTCAGTTCTGCCCACACATTTTCTATAGGATTGAGGTCAGGGCTTTGTGATGGCCACTCCAATACCTTGACTTTGTTGCCCTTAAACCATTTTGTCACAACATTGGAAGTATGCTTGGGGTCATTGACCATTTGGAAGACCCATTTGCGACCAAGATTTAACTTCCTGAATTATGTCTTGAGATGTTGCTTCAATATATCCACATAATTTTCCTTCCTCATGATGCCATCTATTTTGTGAAGTGCACCAGTCCCTCCTACAGCAAAGCACCCCCACAGCATGATGCTGCCACCCCCGTGCTTCACGTTTGGGATGGTGTTCGTCGGCTTGCAAGCCACCCCTTTTTCCTCCAAACATAACGATGGTCATTATGCCAAACAGTTCTATTTTTGTTTCACCAGACCAGAGGACATTTCTCCAAAAAGTAACATCTTTGTCCCTATGTGCAGTTGCAAACCGTAGTCTGGCTTTTTTATGGTGGTTTTGGAGCAGTGGCTTCTTCTTTGCTGAGCGGCCTTTCAGGTTATGTCGATATAGGACTAGTTTTACTGTGGATATAGATACTTTTGTACCCGTTTCCTCCAGCATCTTCACAATGTCCTTTGCTGTTGTTCTGGGATTGATTTGCACTTTTCGCACCAAAGTACGTTCATCTGTAAGAGACAGAACGCGTCTCCTTCCTGAGCAGTATGACGGCTGCATGGTCCCATGGTGTTTATACTTGCGTACTATTCTTTGTACAGATGAACATGTTACCTTCAGGCGTTTGGAAATTGCTCCCAAGGATGAACCAGACTTGTGGAGGTCTACACATTTTTTTCTGAGGTCTTGGATGATTTCATTTGATTTTCCCATGATGTCAAGCAAATAGGCACTGAGTTTGAAGGTAGGCCTTGAAATACATCCACAGGTACACCTCCAATTGACTCAAATAATGTCAATTAGCCTATCAGAAGCTTCTAAAGCATTGACATCATTTTCTGGAATTTTACAAGCTGTTTAAAGGCACAGTCAATTTAGTGTATGTAAACTTCTGACCCACTGGAATTGTGATACAGTGAATTATAAGTTAAATAATCTGTCTGTAAACAATTGTTCATGACACAAGTAATTTTTCCAACAAAGTAGATGTCCTAACCGACTTGCCAAAACCATAGTTTGTGGTCCTCTGTAGCTCAGCTGGTAGAGCACGGCGCTTGTAAACGCCAAGGTAGTGGGTTCGATCCCCGGGACCACCCATACACAAACATTTATGCACGCATGACTGTAAGTCGCTTTGGATAAAAGCGTCTGCTAAATGGCATATTATTATTATTATTATTAAGAAGAAATGTGTGGAGTGGTTGAAAAACGAGTTTTAATGACTCCAACCTAAGTGTATGTAAACTTCTGACTTCAACAGTATGTGATATCAACAGAAAAGTATATTTTCTGGGTGATTTAAATGACTTAGTAAAGCCCCCTTTACTGGCTCAAATAGCCGACCAATCAGCCTGTTACCAACCCTTAGTAAACTTCTGGAAAGAATTGTGTTTGACCAGATAAAATGCTATTTCACAGTAAACAAATTGACAACAGACGTTCAGCACACTTATAGGGAAGGACACTCAACATCACAGCACTTACACAAATAACTGATGATTGGCTGAGAGAAATTGATGATAAAATGATTGTGTCGGCTGTTTTGTTAGACTTCTGTGCGGCTTTTGACATTATCGATCATTGTCTGCTGCTGGAAAAACATGTGTTATGGCTTTACATCCCCTGCTATAATGTGGATAAAGAGTTACCTGTCTAACAGAACACAGAGGGTGTTCTTTAATGGAAGCCTCTCAAACAAAATCAGGAATTCCCCAGGGCAGCTGTTTAGGCCCCTTACTTTTTTCAATCTTTACTAACGACATGCCACAGGCTTTGAGTAACGCCAGTGTGTCTATGTATGCAGATTACTCAACACTATACACATCAGCTACTACAGCAACTGAAATGACTGCAACACTTAGAGCTGCAGTTAGCTTTGGAATGGGTAGCAAGGAATAAGCTAGTCCTAAATATTTCAAAAACTAAAAGCATTGTTTTTTGGACAAATCATTCACTAAACCCTAAACCTCAACTAAATCTTGTAATGAGTAATGTGGAAATTGAGGAGACTAAATTGCTTGGAGTAACCCTGGATTGTAAACTGTCATGGTCAAAACATATTGATACAACAGTAGCTAGGATGGGGAGAAGTCTGTCTATAATAAAGTGCTACTCTGCATTCTTAACAGCACTATCAACAAGGCAGGTCCTACAGGCCCTAGTTTTGTCACACCTGGACTACTGTTCAGTAGTGTGGTCAGGTGCCACAAAGAGGGACTTGGGAAAATTGCAATTGGCTCAGAACAGGGCAGCACAGCTGGCCCTTAAAAGTGAGAGCTAACATTAATGACATGCATGTCAATCTCTCATGGCTCAAAGTGCAAGAGAGATTGACTTCATTACTTGTTTTTGTAAGAGGTGTTGACAAGCTGAATGTACCGAGCTGTCTGTTTAAAATACTAGTACACAGCTCGGAAACCCATGCATACCCCACAAGACATGCCACCAGAGGTCTCTTCACAGTCCCCAAGTCCAGAACAGACTATGGGAGGCGCATACATACAGCATTTCTTTCTCTCTTGATAAAATGTATGCACTCACTAACTGTAAGTCGCTCTGGATAAGAGCGTCTGCTAAATGACTAAAATGTGAAATGTACTACATACAATGAGGGAAAAAAGTATTTGATCCCCTGCTGATTTTGTACGTTTGCCCACTGACAAAGACATGATCAGTCTATAATTTTAATGGTAGGTTTATTTGAACAGTGAGAGACAGAATAACAAAAAAAATCCAGAAATATGCATGTCAAAAATGTTATAAATTGATTTGCATTTTTAACTAGGGAAATAAGTATTTGTCCCCTCTGCAAAACATGACTTAGTACTTGGTGGCAAAACCCTTGTTAGCAATCACAGAGGTCAGATGTTTCTTGTAGTTGGCCACCAGGTTTGTACACATCTCAGGAGGGATTTTGTCCCACTCCTCTTTGCAGATCTTCTCCAAGTCATTAAGGTTTCGAGGCTGACGTTTGGCAACTCGAACCTTCAGCTCCCTGCACAGATTTTCTATGGGATTAAGGTTATGTAGACTGGCTAGGCCACTCCAGGACCTTAATGTGCTTCTTCTTGAGCCACTCCTTTGTTGCCTTGGTCGTGTGTTTTGGGTCATTGTCATGCTGGAATACCCATCCACGACCCATTTTCAATGCCCTGGCTGAGGGAAGGAGGTTCTCACCCAAGATTTGACGGTACATGGCCCCGTCCATCGTCCCTTTGATGTGGTGAAGTTGTCCTGTCCCCTTAGCAGAAAAACACCCCAAAGCATAATGTTTCCACCTCCATGTTTGACGGTGGGGATGGTGTTCTTGGGGTCATAGGCAGCATTCCTCCTCCTCCAAACACGGCGAGTTGAGTTGATGCCAAAGAGCTCAATTTTGGTCTCATCTGACCACAACACTTTCACCCAGTTCTCCTCTGAATCATTCAGACGTTCATTGGCAAACTTCAGACGGGCCTGTATATGTGCTTTCTTGAGCAGGGGGATCTTGCGGGCGCTGCAGGATTTCAGTCCTTCACGGCGTAGTGTGTTACCAATAGTTTTCTTGGTGACTATGGTCCCAGCTGCCTTGAGATCATTGACGAGATCATTGACAAGATCCTCCCGTGTAGTTCTGGGCTGATTCCTCACCATTCTCATGATCATTGCAACTCCACGAGGTGAGATCTTGCATGGAGCCACAGGCCGAGGGAGATTGACAGTTCTTTTGTGTTTCTTCCATTTGCGAATAATTGCACCAACTGTTGTCACCTTCTCACCAAGCTGCTTGGCGATGGTCTTGTAGCCCATTCCAGCCTTGTGTAGGTCTACAATCTTGTCCCTGACATCCTTGGAGAGCTCTTTGGTCTTGGCCATGGTGGAGAGTTTGGAATCTGATTGATTGATTGCTTCTGTGGACAGGTGTCTTTTATACAGGTAACAAGTTGAGATTAGGAGCACTCCCTTTAAGAGTGTGCTCCTAATCTCAGCTCGTTACCTGTATAAAGACACCTGGGAGCCAGAAATCTTTCTGATTGAGAGGGGGTCAAATACTTATTTCCCTCATTAAAATGCAAATCAATTTATAACATTGTTGATGTGCGTTTTTCTGGATTTTTAATACAAGATTTTTGTTGTTGTTATTCTGTTTCTCACTGTTCAAATAAACCTACCATTAAAATTATAGACTGATAATTTCTTTGTCAGTGGGCAAATGTACAAAATCAGCAGGGGATCAAATACTTTTTTCCCCCTCTCTGTAAAGCCATGACTACATGGAACATTTTGTATTGTGGATATTTAGTGGTGTAATAATGTTATATGATGTACTGTTTTATATGTAATGTAAGTCCTTTAATATATTTGGACCCCAGGAAGAGTAGCTGCTGCCTTTGCAGCAGTTAATGGGGATCCCTAATAAATACAAATACAGGATCAATTAGCATGGCCTTGCTATTGAGAGAGTCCACCGTAGGCAGACCTGGCTCTCAAAGAAAAACAGGCTATGTGCTCACTGCCCACAAAATGAGGTGGAAACTGAGCTGCACTTTCTAACCTCCTGCCAAATGGATGACACTTATTTCCCTCAAATTACACAGATCCACAAAGAATTCCAAAACAAATCCAATTTTGATAAAATCCAACATCTATTGGGTGAAATACCACAGTGTGCCATCACAGCAGCAAGATTTGTGAGCTGTTGCCACAAGAAAAGGGCAACCAGTGAGAGGTTAGGGTTAGTCTGTCTGTAGACAGTGAGAGGTTAGTCTGTCTGTAGACAGTGAGAGGTTAGGGTTAGTCTGTCTGTAGACAGTGAGAGGTTAGGGTTAGTCTGTCTGTAGACAGTGAGAGGTTAGGGTTAGTCTGTCTGTAGACAGTGAGAGGTTAGGGTTAGTCTGTCTGTAGACAGTGAGAGGTTAGGGTTAGTCTGTCTGTAGACAGTGAGAGGTTAGGGTTAGTCTGTCTGTAGACAGTGAGAGGTTAGGGTTAGTCTGTCTGTAGACACAGTGAGAGGTTAGGGTTAGTCTGTCTGTAGACAGTGAGAGGTTAGGGTTAGTCTGTCTGTAGACAGTGAGAGGTTAGGGTTAGTCTGTCTGTAGACAGTGAGAGGTTAGGGTTAGTCTGTCTGTAGACACAGTGAGAGGTTGGGGTTAGTCTGTCTGTAGACAGTGAGAGGTTAGTCTGTCTGTAGACAGTGAGAGGTTAGGGTTAGTCTGTCTGTAGACAGTGAGAGGTTAGGGTTAGTCTGTCTGTAGACAGTGAGAGGTTAGGGTTAGTCTGTCTGTAGACAGTGAGAGGTTAGTCTGTCTGTAGACAGTGAGAGGTTAGGGTTAGTCTGTCTGTTGACAGTGAGAGGTTAGGGTTAGTCTGTCTGTAGACAGTGAGAGGTTAGGGTTAGTCTGTCTGTAGACAGTGAGAGGTTAGTCTGTCTGTAGACAGTGAGAGGTTAGGGTTAGTCTGTCTGTAGACAGTGAGAGGTTAGGGTTAGTCTGTCTGTAGACAGTGAGAGGTTAGGGTTAGTCTGTCTGTAGACAGTGAGAGGTTAGGGTTAGTCTGTCTGTAGACAGTGAGAGGTTAGGGTTAGTCTGTCTGTAGACAGTGAGAGGTTAGGGTTAGTCTGTCTGTAGACACAGTGAGAGGTTAGGGTTAGTCTGTCTGTAGACAGTGAGAGGTTAGGGTTAGTCTGTCTGTAGACAGTGAGAGGTTAGGGTTAGTCTGTCTGTAGACAGTGAGAGGTTAGGGTTAGTCTGTCTGTAGACAGTGAGAGGTTAGGGTTAGTCTGTCTGTAGACACAGTGAGAGGTTGGGGTTAGTCTGTCTGTAGACAGTGAGAGGTTAGTCTGTCTGTAGACAGTGAGAGGTTAGGGTTAGTCTGTCTGTAGACACAGTGAGAGGTTGGGGTTAGTCTGTCTGTAGACAGTGAGAGGTTAGTCTGTCTGTAGACAGTGAGAGGTTAGGGTTAGTCTGTCTGTAGACAGTGAGAGGTTAGGGTTAGTCTGTCTGTAGACAGTGAGAGGTTAGGGTTAGTCTGTCTGTAGACAGTGAGAGGTTAGTCTGTCTGTAGACAGTGAGAGGTTAGTCTGTCTGTAGACAGTGAGAGGTTAGGGTTAGTCTGTCTGTAGACAGTGAGAGGTTAGGGTTAGTCTGTCTGTAGACAGTGAGAGGTTAGGGTTAGTCTGTCTGTAGACAGTGAGAGGTTAGGGTTAGTCTGTCTGTAGACAGTGAGAGGTTAGGGTTAGTCTGTCTGTAGACAGTGAGAGGTTAGGGTTAGTCTGTCTGTAGACAGTGAGAGCTAAGAGACGGTGGCGATGCTGTGGCGTCTTGTTTTTATTGACATCTCGCTCAGCCTCTACGTTCTGGAAGTGTCTGTTTGAACTACTGGCACACAGCTCAGACACCCATGCATACCCCACAAGACATGCCACCAGAGGTCTCTTCACAGTCCCCAAGTCAAGAACAGACTATGGGAGGCGCACAGTACTACATAGAGCCATGACTACATGGAACTCTATTCCACATCAGGTAACTGATGCAGGCAGTAGAAACAGATTTTTTTTAAACAGGTAAAAATACACCTTATGGAACAGCGGGGACTGTGAAGAGACACACACACAGGTACAGACACACGCATACACACACACGCATACACACACACTCTACACACAACTACATTGTGATATTGTTGTATGGTGGTATTATACATTTTGTATTGTAGATATGTAGTGGTGTAATAATGTTATATGATCTACTGTTTTATCTTTTGTTTTATGTGTAATGTAAGTGCTTTAATATGTTTGGACCCCAGGAAGAGCAGCTGCTGCCTTGGCAACAGATAATGGCGATCCCTAATAAATACAAATCGTCATTAAAGGGATACTTCAGGGATTTTTATGTCTCTGTGTCCAGTATGAAGGAAGTTAAAAGGTAGTTTCGCAAGCCAATGCTAACTAACGTTTGCACAATGACAGATACCATAGACTTCCAGTCATTGTACTAATGCTAGTTAGCAGTTGCGCTAGCGCTAGTTAGCAACTTCCTTCAAACTGCATGCAGAGACATAAAAATGGTATCCACGAGTTCATCTGACTCTGGGTAAGTAGATAAAGGGCCAATCCTGAAGTATCCCTTTAAAGCTACAAAAGTGTCAGTGTTCAACCTTAACATGTGATAACAATACAACAGAACAGATTAACCAGAATTACATTTACTCTCACAGATGGCCAAAAATAACTGTCTGAAAGCCACACCCCTACTAAGCCACACCCCTACTAAGCCAAGCATTCTGATCTGATCCGCTGGGTCATAGCTGAATAACCCAGCATTAACTGATCCGCTGGGTCATAGCTGAATAACCCAGCATTAACACCCCAACCTTGATCTTTTTAAAGAAAGCCTAACAAAGTGACCCAGCTGCTGGGATGCAGGCATTGGGTCATCCAAACAACCCAGCATATTTTAGCTTGTAGAAATTAAACTAGCCAGCCAATAGTATCATGCTGTGCCAGTCTCAGGGAAATGATTGGTTACTCCCTCACACCCCTTATTTTACATCCTCCTTTGAAATGTTGATGAGGACTGAAGAAATGCAATACATTGGGACTGAAATGACTGACAAAACAGTCTAATGTACATTTACATGTATCAAACGTTTAATCTTTAATTAAACAGAAAAATACATCTTAGGCCATAAACAAAACAAACAAAACCTCCCATCTGCTGCTCCAGCCGTCTATCCCTCCACATGGCCTCATTATGTTACAATGGACCTAACCCTAATTCAGCACAGCAAACTAACCCCATTGTCCCATTTAGATTTCAAGCATTGTATGTATGGATAGAGCCTGGTTATGAAAACATTGTGAAATAACGATTACACCTCGCCGGTGACCAATAAACTGGTGCCATCGCCTACTAGGCTACAATGCTAAACAGTCAACGTGCCCCTCTGGCGATCAATTGCGCTCAGAATAGAATAGAATAGAAACACATGGGACACATAAAAATAGACCATATCATAGACCCAAACTTTTAATAAACAAATACAGTTGCAATATGGACATGATGGAACCAACTGTCTTCTATGGATTACTATTCTGTATCAAGGCTTCAGCTTCCACATTTAGAGCACCAAACTGTTTCCCTCCGTGACTTTAGATCAGAAGACCATGTGCTGGCTACGCAGCACGCAGAGAACACATGGCATGCTGTGGCTTAAAGGAGAGCAAGTGGAGCTGTAGTAGAAAGTGGTGTACTCACGTACTGCCTCCTGCTTGGCGTCTAACTCAGAGATAGACAGCTGAAGTTTGCCGACTTTACTCTGCAGTCCCCGGACCCGTTGGTTGGTAAACACGATGTCGTTCTCCAACTCCTGGAATAGAGAGCAGGCGTTCCGGGCTAGGTCGGAGAGCTGCAGTAGGGTCCGGGACAGAACCGCATTGTTGATGGTACACAGATCCTCGACAACCAAACTCTCTTCATTCGGGACTGAATGCCTGCACAGTAACTGGGGTTCCACGATCCGTTTGGCAAATGGCATTTTGACATGGACCCGACTAGAAATCCACAAAAAAAATCTGACTCAATAAATTATTTTCAAAACAATAGTTGCCCCCATTAATCCAACTGTCCCTGATTGAGCAGTTCTTCAGGCGTCATTCTCCTCTGGTCATCAGCTGCCTATCCATCCATAGGTAGTAGCCTATGTTTTTCAGAGCTTTAAAAGTGAGGCGCTTTAAAAAAAAGATCACCGCAAAACCTGGCACGGATTCATCTCGTTTCCCGGATCTGGACTCGGAGTGTCCATCAAGCACGCTGCCGAGACTGAGCACGCGCACTGTTACCACAACAGAGGATTCTTGGTGTGGAAGAGTTGCTCAATAATAATAATCACTTTAAACGGCTGTATAAGAGACTGAGATATATGGTTTGATTTGATTTGAGAGTTTCAGTGTGACTGTAGCCTGTGTGTTAGAGTGTATCAAACTGTTCTCTGGGTGTACATAATAATATATAATAATAATTGGTTATTTAGCAGACGCTCTTATCCAGAGCGACTTACAGGAGCAATTAGGGTTAAGTGCCTTGCTCAAGGGCACATCGACAGATTTTTCACCTAGTCGGCTTGGGGATTAGAACCAGCGACCTTTCGGTTACTGGCACAACGCTCTTACCCACTAAGCTACCTGCCGCCCGTGTACAAGCATGAGCTACTCTTCCTGGAGTCCACATGAAACATGACATAATACATAGTACAGAACATTATTAGTCAAGGACTGAAATACATACATTTAAAACGTCACACAACCTCCATATCAGTACATACAGTGCATTCGGAAAGTATTCAGACCACTTGAATTTTTCCACATTATGTTACATTACAGCCGTATTCTAAAATTGATTAAATTGGTTTTTGTTCCTCATCAATCTACACACAATACCCCATAGTGACAAAGCAAAAACAGGTTAAGACATTTTTTTATAAAAAACACAAAACTGAAAAATACACATTTACATAAGTATTCAGACCCTTTACTCAGTAATTTGTTGAAGCACCTTTGGCAACGATTACAGCCTCAAGTCTTCTTGGGTATGACGCTACAAGCTTGGCACACCTGTATTTGGGGAGTTTCTCCCATTCTTCTCTGCAGATCCTCTCAAGCTCTGTCAGGTCGGATGGGGAGCGTCGCTGCACAGCTATTTTCAGGTCTCTCCAGAGATTTTCGATCGGGTTCAAGTCCGGGCTCTGGCTGGGCCACTCAAGGACATGTCAAAGACATGTCCCGAAGCCACTCCTGCATTGTCTTGGCTGTGTGCTTAGGGTCGTTGTCCTGTTGGAAGGTGAACCTTCGCCACAGTCTGAGGTCCTGAGCACTTTGGTGCAGGTTTTCATCAAGGATCTCTCTGTACTTTGCTCTGTTCATCTTTCCCTCGATCCTGACTAGTCTCCCAGTCCCTGCCGCTGAAAAACATCCCAACAGCATGATGCTGCCACCACCATGCTTCACTGTAGGGATGGTGCCAGGTTTCCTCCAGATGTGACGCTTGGCATTCAGGCCAAAGAGTTCAATCTTGGTTTCATCAGACCAGATAATCTTGTTTCTCATGGTCTCAGAGTCTTTAGGTGCCTTTTGGCAAACTCCAAGCGGGCTGTCATGTGCCTTTTACTGAGGAGTGGCTTCCGTCTGGCCACTCTACCATAAAGGCCTGATTGGTGGAGTGCTGCAGAGATGGTTGTCCTTCTGGAAGGTTCTCCCATCTCCACAGAGGAACTCTGGAGCTCTATCAGAGTGACCATCGGGTTCTTGGTCACCTCCCTGACCAAGGCCCTTCTCCCCCGATTGCTCAGTTTGGCCAGGCGGCCAGCTCTAGGAAGAGTCTTGGTGGTTCCAAACTTCTTCCAATGAAGAATGATGGAGGCCACTGTGTTCTTGGGGATCTTCAATGCTGCAGAAATGTTTCGGTACCCTTCCCCAGATCTGTGCCTTGACACAATCCTGTCTCGGAGCTCTACGGACAATTCCTTCGTCCTCATGGCTTGGTTTTTGCTCTGACATGCATTGTCATCTGTGGGACCTTATATAGACAGGTGTGTGCCTTTCCAAATCATGTCCAATCAATTGAATTTACCACAGGTGGACTCCAATCAAGTTGTAGAAACATCTCAAGGATGATCAATGGAAACAGGATGCACCTGAGCTCAATTTCGAGTCTCATAGCAAAGGGTCTGAATACTTATGCAAATAAGGTGTTTCTGTTTTATATTTGTAATATATTTGCAAAAAAGTTCTCAACACTTGTTTTCACTTTGTCATTATGGGGTATTGTGTGTATATTTATGAGGATTTTTATTTATTTAATCAATTTTAGAATAAGGCTGTAACGTAACAAAATGTGGAAAAAGTCAAGGGGTCTGAATACTTTCCGAATGCACTGTACACACAACATCTAGGTTTAATACATAATACAAATTACAATAAAAGCAGTGGCAATTTTAGTATGTAAATCTTGTTTTAGATGCATGCCAGCAAAGCCACTACACAAGACAACACTAAACAATACATTAATTGCACTATAACTGTGACAAACGGTGCCCACAAACTGTTAGGGCCTCCATAAAGCCGTCCCAACAGCAGAGTCCCAACAGCAGAGTCCCAACACCTTACCACTGCTACACCTGGCTATCAGCGGAGCCTTGTCTGGCAGCGAAACAGTTCATTCAGCCTCATTTACAGCCTTTAAAAAAACATAGCTGATATGGCTGACTTACTTAAACAAATGTGGTTTCTACTGACAATTGAGATGTACAAACTACGGCATAAGGGGACGACGAGCGGATAAGAGGCAATCCGTAATTTCGATTAAGACATTAATGAGCGAGCTGAGAAAGAAGTAGTTAATATATCTATTTGTTCAGCACTTTTGAAATGTACAGCGACAGAATTCAGAACATGGGCCGTTCTTACAGTGTTCTCCCTGTACACCAAGTCAGAACCGTAGGATAAATAAAGGGGGCATATAAGCAGACAATGAAAGCTCTTACAATATTCAATGATTACATTTCTCTAAAACAGGTTACAGGCTACATGTGCACCACCAAGTCAGAACAGTAGGCGAAATTAAGAGGGGAAAATAGACCACATTATTAGGGTGAGGCACATGGGCTACTAACAGCTTACTACACAACATACACTTAGTATTACTTCCTTAGCTACAGTATACATATCTCCCTGGCATATTACATCATTTATGCAGCAGCATACAATACATTTTTGGACTCAACTTGTTGTGCTCACTTGAACAGGAAGGTGGCGCGGCGGTCCTTCATGGGCAAATTTTCTCATCAAACGTCATCAAAGTCTGGCATTCTCTGGATTTATGGTGCTTTCAAGACAACTGGGAACTCTGAAAGAAACAAGGTCGAATCATGATGACGTCAGTGATCTTCAGGTCGGAGCTCTAGGAAGAGGCCCGAGTTCCCGAATTGCAATTCCGAGTTGGATGACCGTTCAAAACGCATTTTCCCAGTTGAAGCTCGTTTTTACCGAAGTTCCCAGTTGTCTTGAATTCACTGAAGTCAGATTTTCCAGTTTCAAGTTTCCATTTGTTTTGAGCGTGGCAGAAATTGACAGCCAATGTTGAATGTTTATCCTTTTAAGCTTGGAAAGGGGCCCTTAAACCCAGACTTGGACCACACATTCACTCCACTGAATAGCAGGCTAGTGATTGCTTTGCAATGCTTGCAGTTAGCCACTGATTCCTTGTTGAATTTGTAATGTTTATGTCCAATGGCCGATGAGCACCGATACGTTTTATCTATAATTTATCTTCATATGACAAGGATTGAAAATTATTTGCCAGTAGATTGTCGACTTGATTCATGATGACTGCTAACTTGCTAGCCAAGATTTTGAAAGTTTTATGTTGACATGATCAGCATAGGTAGATATAACATGATTTGACGTCATTTTATCTGTGGCCAATGACCTTGAGCCTTCTTGGATGGGGACTT
Source organism: Coregonus lavaretus (assembly GCF_964263955.1). NCBI lineage: Eukaryota > Metazoa > Chordata > Actinopteri > Salmoniformes > Salmonidae > Coregonus > Coregonus lavaretus. The sequence goes on along the minus strand of NC_139998.1, from coordinate 60,812,225 downwards.
CTAATGTATGGCAGCACTCAAAGGGCTTGAATTGTTGAGCTCCACCCTTAGATTTTGCTGTGACGTAGTGTCCCCATGAGTGACAGAACACTGAGCCAAACATAGCGCAACTAGAGAACATTACCAACCCCTAGGCTCCGTATTTTCCGCTGGCTGCCCCACCACCACAGAAAGCACTGAACTAGGCTGAAACACCTGCATTTTGGAGCTTACTCTGCTTTATTAACTCAATGTTACAATGTAATTTAAAAAATATATATATATATACAGTGAGGGAAAAAGTATTTGATCCCCTGCTGATTTTGTACCACTGACAAAGACATGGGGTTTGCCACCAAGTACTAAGTCATGTTTTGCAGAGGGGTCAAATACTTATTTCCCTCATTAAAATGCAAATACTTTTATAACATTTTTGACATGCGTTTTTCTGGATTTTGTTGTTGTTATTCTGTCTCTCACTGTTCAAATAAACCTACCATTAAAATTATAGACTGATCATGTCTTTGTCAGTGGGCAAACGTACAAAATCAGCAGGGGATCAAATACTTTTTCCCTCACTGTATATATATATATTTTTTTTAAATTACATTGTTTGCAAACTGATATGTGACAGGTATTAATGCCAAAAAAACATGCAAAACAGGCACACAAAAAATATATATATATACAGTACCAGTCAAAAGTTTGGACACATCTCCTCATTCCAGGGTTTTTCTTTATTTTTACTATTTTCTACATTGTAGAATAATAGTGAAGACATCAAAACTATGAAATAACACATATGGAATCATGTAGTAACCAAAAAAGTGTTAAACAAATCAAAATATATTTTATATTTGAGATTCTTCAAAGTAGCCACCGTTTGCCTTGATGACGGCTTTGCACACTCTTGGCATTCTCTCTACCAGCTTCATGAGCAATGCTTTTCCAATGTCTTGAAGGAGTTCCCACATATGCTGAGCACTTGTTGGCTGCTTTTCCTTCACTCTGCGGTCCAACTCATCCCAAACCATCTCAATTGGGTTGAGGTCAGGTGATTGTGGAGGCCAGGTCATCTGATGCAGCACTCCATCACTCTCCTTGGTCAAATAGCCCTTACACAGCCTGGAGGTGTGTTGGGTCATTGTCCTGTTGAAAAACAAATGATAGTCCCACTAAGCCCAAACCATATGGGATGGCGTATCGCTGCAGAATGCTGTGGTAGCCATGCTGTTTACGTGTGCCTTGAATTCTAAATAAATCACTGACAGTGTCACCAGCATAGCACCCCCACACCATCACACCTCCTCCTCCATGCTTCACGGTGGGAACCACAAATGCGGAGATCATCCGTTCACCTACTCTTCGTCTCACAAAGACACGGCGGTTGGAACCAAAAATCTCAAATTTGGACTCCTCAGACCAAAGGACAGATTTCCACCGGTCTAATGTCCATTGCTCGTGTTTCTTGGTCCAAACAAGTCTCTTCTTATTATTGGTGTCCTTTAGTAGTGGTTTATTTGCAGCAATTCGACCATTAAAGCCTGATTCACGCAGTCTCCTCTGAATAGTTGATGTTGAACTCTGTGAAGCATTTATTTGGGCTGCAATCTGAGGTGCAGTTAACTCTAATGAACTTATCCTCTGCAGCAGAGGTAACTCTGGGTCTTCCTTTCCTGTGGCGGTCCTCATGAGAGCCAGTTTCATCATAGTGCTTGATGGTTTTTGCGACTGCACTTGAAGAAACTTTCAAAGTTCTTGAAATGTTCCGTATTGACTGACCTCCATGTCTTAAAGTAATGATGGACTGTTTCTCTTTGCTTATTTGAGCTGTTCTTGCCATAATATGGACTTGGTCTTTTACCAATTAGTGCTATCTTCTGTATACCACCCCTACAACACAACTGATTGGCTCAAACGCATTAAGAAGGAAATAAATTCCACAAATTAACTTTTAATAAGGCACACCTGTTAATTGAAATGCATTCCAGGTGACTACCTCATGAAGCTGGTTGAGAGAATGCCAAGAGTGTGCAAAGCTGTCATCAAGGCAAAGGGTGGCTACTTTGAAGAATCTCAAATATAAATATATATTTTGGTTTATTTATAACTTTTTTGGTTACGACATGATTCCTTATGTGTTATTTCCTAGTTTTGATGTCTTCACTATTATTCTACAATGTAGGTCAATTATCTTATTTTTCATTGTTAGTCACATACTGGGTGTAAGTACTCAAAGTGCGCTTGAAATCCCCCATGATGCATCAGTGGCGTTAAAAATGATGTCAGCTGCATTGACACTGTTTGCTCTTGGATGGATATAAACAACTGTTAGAAAAAGCTGAAGGAGGTAGAACGGGGGAGGTAGAACGGGGAGGTAGAACGGGGGAGGTAGAACGGGGGAGGTAGAACGGGGGAGGTAGAACGGGGGCAGTGACACTGACAGTAGCTCAGCATATTGTTTTCCTGACAATCGTAGTTTTACAACATCTATCAAATATCAGAACACAGACTCCGCCTCTGTTGCTCCTTATGACTCTGGACATACATGGCAACACCTCCTCCATTTGCATTTCTGTCTTTCCTGTATATTCTATAACCATGTATAGCTACTACTGCGTCATCGTGATCTAAGTGTGTTTCAGAGATGGCCTGAATATGAATGTTTTCTGATGTTAATAAGTTGTCAATTTCATGAACCGTGTTTCTCAGGCTCTTTTTTCAGTTTGTTTTTATTGCTGTTCTGAGAGGCTGATCTGAGGTAGACATTTCAGTGACATTTACATTTGAGTCAATGGTACTGAGTGGACTGCTCACAGTGGCCTTCTTCCTAAGGCAGACAGTTTCAGTGCAAACATTGGAATTAAATCTATGTGCATATTATTATTTCAGACAATACCCTCGGAGCTAACAGTTAAAGGAACATAGATTAGGTTATTTACATTTACTGCACTTCTATTTCTCTGGGATATAATTTGATTTCCATGTCCTCTGTTGCTTATTATGACAGGGAGGACTGGAGTCTCTTAAGCAGTTCGCTATGTTGATGGAGATAATCCTGGCATGCCTGTGGGGTGTTGGTTGCTCCCACAGGAAGTCACAATTGTCACAAAAGGAGACATTCCTTCTTCGCAGAGTTTCTTCATGAACTCGTTTAGGGCATCAAGGCGGCTGTAACGTTCCGAACCCCTTCTATAGCACGGCAGCTGGCCAGAGATGACTGTTCTCTTCCCTGTGCAAACATGGGTGTTCAAGAGAATGTTGTAGTCCTTCTTCAGTTTCTCAGATTGCCGAAAGCGAATGTTGTTACATCCAACGTGAGTGACGATGGTGCCAATATTAGAGTAGTTGGCTAGAACTGTAGGGCTGGAGGGAGTTGATGTCTCAGACACAGGCGCCTGGGTGACAGTGGACCTTGGTCGGCCCACAGGCCGTAGACAGGCCAAAATCTCTCACCATCGAGCTGCCCACAACAATCCTGGTCGTGATGGAATCTTATGGGGAAGGGGGAACAGAACGGGCCTGCCTCGGGAAGGGGGGAGGAGGTGTGCTTCGACTCATGTCAGCCTGACTCAGGGGGGAGGAGGTGTGCTTCGACTCATGTCAGCCTGACTCAGGGGGGAGGAGGTGTGCTTCGACTCATGTCAGCCTGACTCAGGGGGGAGGAGGTGTGCTTCGACTCATGTCAGCCTGACTCAGGGGGGAGGAGGTGTGCTTCGACTCATGTCAGCCTGACTCAGGGGGGAGGAGGTGTGCTTCGACTCATGTCAGCCTGACTCAGGGGGGAGGAGGTGTGCTTCGACTCATGTCAGCCTGACTCAGGGGGGAGGAGGTGTGCTTCGACTCATGTCAGCCTGACTCAGGGGGGAGGAGGTGTGCTTCGACTCATGTCAGCCTGACTCAGGGGGGAGGAGGTGTGCTTCGACTCATGTCAGCCTGACTCAGGGGGGAGGAGGTGTGCTTCGACTCATGTCAGCCTGACTCAGGGGGGAGGAGGTGTGCTTCGACTCATGTCAGCCTGACTCAGGGGGGAGGAGGTGTGCTTCGACTCATGTCAGCCTGACTCAGGGGGGAGGAGGTGTGCTTCGACTCATGTCAGCCTGACTCAGGGGGGAGGAGGTGTGCTTCGACTCATGTCAGCCTGACTCAGGGGGGAGGAGGTGTGCTTCGACTCATGTCAGCCTGACTCAGGGGGGAGGAGGTGTGCTTCGACTCATGTCAGCCTGACTCAACGGACATGTACCAGTAGCAGTGGATGGTGTCGGAATCCTCGGGGAGATGGAGGAGGGCCCAAGACCTTGTTTCCTTTGGTCAGCGACCGGCTGAGCTGTGGAGGGTGCCCCTGCATGGCTGCTGGCTGTTGGTGTACTCGCAGGATCAGAGCTGCCTCCAGCAGGGCCAAGCTGTTTAATAGCTGGATCTGATCTTCTAGGATATATGGAGGCCGACCAGACTGCCTCCCACGCGACCTCCTTCGCCTTGCAAGTGTCCAGACTCCAACTGGCCGCGGAGTTGAGCTTACCATCTGTCCAGTGGATTGGAGCAGGTCAGTACCGCCCGACTCATCGACCCCTTGGCTGTAGGAGGCATTCAGAACTGAAATGATGTGTGCCTGGGCTGCATCAAAGTACTTAGAAAGCACATCTTGTTTTTCCCGCAGCTGAGCTAGCAGCCAGAGAATCTCTTCCCTAAGCTGCTTGATGATGCTACATTTATGTTCATTTATCACCCTATTTTCCTCCTCTTGCGTAGATATCATCTCGTACCTAACGCATTTGAGCCCAGACGTAGACACAAATACCACTGGTGTTTTGACTTTAGCACTGCTAGTGTTATCTTGCTCTGTTAGCATGATGGCTAACCGCTAACTATTGTGTTTTTTTAGCAGGAACCCGGGACACAAACTTGCGGTCCCAGTGGAAAAGCTAACAGCGTCGCGGAATCCTTAGCTATCAGAACTTCCAATGGTTAAAATGTTGTGAAAACTATTTCATAAAAACAACAGGCCGAGTGTAGACAGTGTAGACAGTATAGACAGTATAGACAGTATAGACAGTGTAGACAGTGTAGACAGTGTAGACAGTGTAGACAGTATAGACAGTATAGACAGTATAGACAGTGTAGACAGTGTAGACAGTATAGACAGTATAGACAGTGTAGACAGTGTAGACAGTATAGACAGTATAGACAGTATAGACAGTATAGACAGTGTAGACAGTATAGACAGTATAGACAGTATAGACAGTGTAGACAGTGTAGACAGTATAGACAGTATAGACAGTGTAGACAGTGTAGACAGTATAGACAGTATAGACAGTATAGACAGTATAGACAGTATAGACAGTATAGACAGTGTAGACAGTGTAGACAGTGTAGACAGTGTAGACAGTATAGACAGTATAGACAGTGTAGACAGTATAGACAGTATAGACAGTGTAGACAGTATAGACAGTATAGACAGTATAGACAGTATAGACAGTGTAGACAGTATAGACAGTGTAGACAGTATAGACAGTGTAGACAGTGTAGACAGTATAGACAGTATAGACAGTATAGACAGTGTAGACAGTGTAGACAGTGTAGACAGTATAGACAGTATAGACAGTATAGACAGTATAGACAGTATAGACAGTATAGACAGTATAGACAGTATAGACAGTGTAGACAGTGTAGACAGTGTAGACAGTATAGACAGTATAGACAGTGTAGACAGTGTAGACAGTATAGACAGTGTAGACAGTGTAGACAGTGTAGACAGTATAGACAGTATAGACAGTGTAGACAGTATAGACAGTGTAGACAGTATAGACAGTATAGACAGTATAGACAGTATAGACAGTGTAGACAGTATAGACAGTGTAGACAGTATAGACAGTGTAGACAGTGTAGACAGTATAGACAGTATAGACAGTATAGACAGTGTAGACAGTATAGACAGTATAGACAGTATAGACAGTGTAGACAGTATAGACAGTATAGACAGTGTAGACAGTATAGACAGTATAGACAGTGTAGACAGTGTAGACAGTATAGACAGTGTAGACAGTGTAGACAGTGTAGACAGTGTAGACAGTGTAGACAGTATAGACAGTATAGACAGTATAGACAGTATAGACAGTGTAGACAGTGTAGACAGTATAGACAGTGTAGACAGTGTAGACAGTATAGACAGTGTAGACAGTGTAGACAGTGTAGACAGTGTAGACAGTGTAGACAGTATAGACAGTATAGACAGTGTAGACAGTATAGACAGTGTAGACAGTATAGACAGTGTAGACAGTATAGACAGTGTAGACAGTATAGACAGTATAGACAGTATAGACAGTGTAGACAGTGTAGACAGTGTAGACAGTATAGACAGTGTAGACAGTGTAGACAGTATAGACAGTATAGACAGTATAGACAGTGTAGACAGTATAGACAGTATAGACAGTATAGACAGTATAGACAGTATAGACAGTATAGACAGTATAGACAGTATAGACAGTATAGACAGTGTAGACAGTGTAGACAGTATAGACAGTGTAGACAGTATAGACAGTATAGACAGTGTAGACAGTGTAGACAGTGTAGACAGTGTAGACAGTGTAGACAGTGTAGACAGTATAGACAGTATAGACAGTATAGACAGTGTAGACAGTATAGACAGTATAGACAGTGTAGACAGTATAGACAGTGTAGACAGTATAGACAGTGTAGACAGTGTAGACAGTGTAGACAGTATAGACAGTGTAGACAGTATAGACAGTGTAGACAGTGTAGACAGTATAGACAGTGTAGACAGTATAGACAGTATAGACAGTATAGACAGTGTAGACAGTGTAGACAGTATAGACAGTGTAGACAGTATAGACAGTGTAGACAGTATAGACAGTATAGACAGTATAGACAGTATAGACAGTATAGACAGTATAGACAGTGTAGACAGTGCAGACAGTGTAGACAGTATAGACAGTATAGACAGTATAGACAGTGTAGACAGTATAGACAGTGTAGACAGTGTAGACAGTGTAGACAGTATAGACAGTGTAGACAGTATAGACAGTGTAGACAGTGTAGACAGTGTAGACAGTGTAGACAGTGTAGACAGTGTAGACAGTATAGACAGTATAGACAGTATAGACAGTATAGACAGTGTAGACAGTATAGACAGTATAGACAGTATAGACAGTGTAGACAGTATAGACAGTATAGACAGTGTAGACAGTGCAGACAGTGTAGACAGTATAGACAGTGTAGACAGTGCAGACAGTGTAGACAGTATAGACAGTATAGACAGTGTAGACAGTGTAGACAGTATAGACAGTATAGACAGTGTAGACAGTATAGACAGTATAGACAGTGTAGACAGTGCAGACAGTGTAGACAGTATAGACAGTGTAGACAGTGTAGACAGTGTAGACAGTATAGACAGTATAGACAGTGTAGACAGTGTAGACAGTGTAGACAGTGTAGACAGTATAGACAGTGTAGACAGTGTAGACAGTGTAGACAGTGTAGACAGTGTAGACAGTGTAGACAGTGTAGACAGTATAGACAGTGTAGACAGTGTAGACAGTGTAGACAGTATAGACAGTGCAGACAGTGTAGACAGTATAGACAGTATAGACAGTATAGACAGTATAGACAGTGTAGACAGTATAGACAGTATAGACAGTATAGACAGTATAGACAGTATAGACAGTATAGACAGTGTAGACAGTATAGACAGTATAGACAGTATAGACAGTATAGACAGTATAGACAGTGTAGACAGTATAGACAGTATAGACAGTATAGACAGTATAGACAGTGTAGACAGTATAGACAGTATAGACAGTATAGACAGTATAGACAGTATAGACAGTATAGACAGTGTAGACAGTGTAGACAGTATAGACAGTATAGACAGTATAGACAGTATAGACAGTATAGACAGTATAGACAGTATAGACAGTATAGACAGTGTAGACAGTGTAGACAGTATAGACAGTATAGACAGTATAGACAGTATAGACAGTATAGACAGTATAGACAGTATAGACAGTATAGACAGTGTAGACAGTATAGACAGTATAGACAGTATAGACAGTATAGACAGTATAGACAGTATAGACAGTGTAGACAGTGTAGACAGTATAGACAGTATAGACAGTATAGACAGTATAGACAGTATAGACAGTATAGACAGTATAGACAGTGTAGACAGTATAGACAGTGTAGACAGTATAGACAGTGTAGACAGTATAGACAGTATAGACAGTATAGACAGTGTAGACAGTATAGACAGTATAGACAGTATAGACAGTATAGACAGTATAGACAGTATAGACAGTATAGACAGTGTAGACAGTATAGACAGTATAGACAGTATAGACAGTGTAGACAGTATAGACAGTATAGACAGTATAGACAGTATAGACAGTGTAGACAGTATAGACAGTATAGACAGTGTAGACAGTGTAGACAGTGTAGACAGTGTAGACAGTATAGACAGTATAGACAGTATAGACAGTGTAGACAGTATAGACAGTATAGACAGTGTAGACAGTATAGACAGTGCAGACAGTGTAGACAGTATAGACAGTATAGACAGTATAGACAGTATAGACAGTGTAGACAGTATAGACAGTATAGACAGTATAGACAGTGTAGACAGTGTAGACAGTGTAGACAGTGTAGACAGTATAGACAGTGTAGACAGTATAGACAGTGTAGACAGTGTAGACAGTATAGACAGTATAGACAGTGTAGACAGTGTAGACAGTATAGACAGTGTAGACAGTGTAGACAGTGTAGACAGTGTAGACAGTGTAGACAGTATAGACAGTGTAGACAGTATAGACAGTGTAGACAGTATAGACAGTGTAGACAGTATAGACAGTGTAGACAGTATAGACAGTGTAGACAGTGTAGACAGTGTAGACAGTATAGACAGTATAGACAGTATAGACAGTGTAGACAGTGTAGACAGTATAGACAGTATAGACAGTGTAGACAGTATAGACAGTGTAGACAGTGTAGACAGTATAGACAGTATAGACAGTGTAGACAGTGTAGACAGTGTAGACAGTGTAGACAGTGTAGACAGTGTAGACAGTGCAGACAGTGTAGACAGTGTAGACAGTGTAGACAGTGTAGACAGTGTAGACAGTGTAGACAGTATAGACAGTGTAGACAGTGTAGACAGTGTAGACAGTATAGACAGTGTAGACAGTGTAGACAGTGTAGACAGTATAGACAGTGTAGACAGTGTAGACAGTGTAGACAGTGTAGACAGTGTAGACAGTGTAGACAGTATAGACAGTGTAGACAGTGTAGACAGTGTAGACAGTGTAGACAGTGTAGACAGTGTAGACAGTGTAGACAGTATAGACAGTATAGACAGTATAGACAGTGTAGACAGTATAGACAGTGTAGACAGTATAGACAGTATAGACAGTATAGACAGTATAGACAGTATAGACAGTATAGACAGTATAGACAGTATAGACAGTGTAGACAGTATAGACAGTATAGACAGTATAGACAGTATAGACAGTATAGACAGTGTAGACAGTGTAGACAGTATAGACAGTGTAGACAGTGTAGACAGTGTAGACAGTATAGACAGTGTAGACAGTATAGACAGTGTAGACAGTGTAGACAGTATAGACAGTGTAGACAGTATAGACAGTGTAGACAGTGTAGACAGTATAGACAGTATAGACAGTATAGACAGTATAGACAGTATAGACAGTATAGACAGTATAGACAGTGTAGACAGTGTAGACAGTATAGACAGTGTAGACAGTATAGACAGTGTAGACAGTGTAGACAGTATAGACAGTATAGACAGTATAGACAGTATAGACAGTATAGACAGTATAGACAGTATAGACAGTATAGACAGTATAGACAGTGTAGACAGTATAGACAGTATAGACAGTATAGACAGTATAGACAGTATAGACAGTATAGACAGTATAGACAGTATAGACAGTATAGACAGTGTAGACAGTGTAGACAGTATAGACAGTGTAGACAGTGTAGACAGTGTAGACAGTATAGACAGTATAGACAGTATAGACAGTGTAGACAGTATAGACAGTGTAGACAGTATAGACAGTGTAGACAGTGTAGACAGTGTAGACAGTGTAGACAGTGTAGACAGTATAGACAGTATAGACAGTGTAGACAGTATAGACAGTGTAGACAGTGTAGACAGTATAGACAGTATAGACAGTGTAGACAGTGTAGACAGTATAGACAGTGTAGACAGTATAGACAGTATAGACAGTGTAGACAGTATAGACAGTATAGACAGTATAGACAGTATAGACAGTATAGACAGTGTAGACAGTGTAGACAGTGTAGACAGTATAGACAGTATAGACAGTATAGACAGTGTAGACAGTGTAGACAGTATAGACAGTATAGACAGTATAGACAGTGTAGACAGTGTAGACAGTGTAGACAGTATAGACAGTGTAGACAGTGTAGACAGTATAGACAGTGTAGACAGTATAGACAGTGTAGACAGTGTAGACAGTATAGACAGTGTAGACAGTATAGACAGTGTAGACAGTGTAGACAGTATAGACAGTGTAGACAGTGTAGACAGTGTAGACAGTGTAGACAGTGTAGACAGTATAGACAGTGTAGACAGTGTAGACAGTATAGACAGTATAGACAGTATAGACAGTATAGACAGTATAGACAGTATAGACAGTATAGACAGTATAGACAGTGTAGACAGTGTAGACAGTATAGACAGTGTAGACAGTATAGACAGTATAGACAGTATAGACAGTATAGACAGTATAGACAGTGTAGACAGTGTAGACAGTGTAGACAGTGTAGACAGTGTAGACAGTATAGACAGTGTAGACAGTATAGACAGTATAGACAGTGTAGACAGTGTAGACAGTGTAGACAGTGTAGACAGTGTAGACAGTGTAGACAGTGTAGACAGTATAGACAGTGTAGACAGTGTAGACAGTATAGACAGTATAGACAGTATAGACAGTATAGACAGTATAGACAGTGTAGACAGTGTAGACAGTATAGACAGTATAGACAGTATAGACAGTATAGACAGTTAGACAGTATAGACAGTGTAGACAGTATAGACAGTATAGACAGTGTAGACAGTGTAGACAGTGTAGACAGTGTAGACAGTGTAGACAGTATAGACAGTGTAGACAGTATAGACAGTGTAGACAGTGTAGACAGTGTAGACAGTGTAGACAGTAGTAGACAGTGTAGACAGTGTAGACAGTGTAGACAGTGTAGACAGTGTAGACAGTGTAGACAGTATAGACAGTGTAGACAGTGTAGACAGTATAGACAGTGTAGACAGTGTAGACAGTGTAGACAGTGTAGACAGTGTAGACAGTATAGACAGTGTAGACAGTATAGACAGTGTAGACAGTGTAGACAGTGTAGACAGTATAGACAGTGTAGACAGTATAGACAGTGTAGACAGTGTAGACAGTGTAGACAGTGTAGACAGTATAGACAGTGTAGACAGTATAGACAGTGTAGACAGTGTAGACAGTGTAGACAGTGTAGACAGTGTAGACAGTATAGACAGTGTAGACAGTGTAGACAGTGTAGACAGTGTAGACAGTGTAGACAGTGTAGACAGTATAGACAGTGTAGACAGACAGTGTAGACAGTGTAGACAGTGTAGACAGTGTAGACAGTGTAGACAGTGTAGACAGTGTAGACAGTATAGACAGTGTAGACAGTATAGACAGTGTAGACAGTGTAGACAGTATAGACAGTGTAGACAGTATAGACAGTGTAGACAGTGTAGACAGTATAGACAGTATAGACAGTGTAGACAGTGTAGACAGTATAGACAGTGTAGACAGTGTAGACAGTGTAGACAGTGTAGACAGTATAGACAGTGTAGACAGTGTAGACAGTATAGACAGTGTAGACAGTATAGACAGTGTAGACAGACAGTGTAGACAGTGTAGACAGTGTAGACAGTGTAGACAGTGTAGACAGTATAGACAGTGTAGACAGTGTAGACAGTATAGACAGTGTAGACAGTGTAGACAGTGTAGACAGTATAGACAGTGTAGACAGTGTAGACAGTGTAGACAGTGTAGACAGTATAGACAGTGTAGACAGTGTAGACAGTGTAGACAGTATAGACAGTGTAGACAGTATAGACAGTGTAGACAGTGTAGACAGTATAGACAGTGTAGACAGTATAGACAGTGTAGACAGTGTAGACAGTGTAGACAGTATAGACAGTGTAGACAGTGTAGACAGTGTAGACAGTGTAGACAGTATAGACAGTATAGACAGTATAGACAGTGTAGACAGTATAGACAGTATAGACAGTATAGACAGTATAGACAGTGTAGACAGTGTAGACAGTGTAGACAGTATAGACAGTGTAGACAGTGTAGACAGTGTAGACAGTGTAGACAGTATAGACAGTGTAGACAGTGTAGACAGTGTAGACAGTATAGACAGTGTAGACAGTGTAGACAGTATAGACAGTGTAGACAGTGTAGACAGTGTAGACAGTGTAGACAGTGTAGACAGTGTAGACAGTGTAGACAGTGTAGACAGACAGTGTAGACAGTGTAGACAGTGTAGACAGTGTAGACAGTGTAGACAGTGTAGACAGTGTAGACAGTGTAGACAGTATAGACAGTGTAGACAGTGTAGACAGTATAGACAGTGTAGACAGTGTAGACAGTGTAGACAGTATAGACAGTATAGACAGTGTAGACAGTATAGACAGTGTAGACAGTGTAGACAGTGTAGACAGTGTAGACAGTGTAGACAGTGTAGACAGTATAGACAGTGTAGACAGTGTAGACAGTGTAGACAGTGTAGACAGTATAGACAGTGTAGACAGTGTAGACAGTGTAGACAGTGTAGACAGTATAGACAGTGTAGACAGTGTAGACAGTGTAGACAGTATAGACAGTATAGACAGTGTAGACAGTATAGACAGTGTAGACAGTGTAGACAGTATAGACAGTGTAGACAGTGTAGACAGTGTAGACAGTGTAGACAGTGTAGACAGTGTAGACAGTATAGACAGTGTAGACAGTGTAGACAGTATAGACAGTGTAGACAGTGCAGACAGTGTAGACAGTGTAGACAGTGTAGACAGTGTAGACAGTATAGACAGTGTAGACAGTGTAGACAGTGTAGACAGTGTAGACAGTGTAGACAGTGTAGACAGTGTAGACAGTATAGACAGTGTAGACAGTGTAGACAGTGTAGACAGTGTAGACAGTGTAGACAGTATAGACAGTGTAGACAGTGTAGACAGTATAGACAGTGTAGACAGTGCAGACAGTGTAGACAGTATGTAGACAGTATAGACAGTGTAGACAGTATAGACAGTGTAGACAGTGTAGACAGTGTAGACAGTGTAGACAGTGTAGACAGTGTAGACAGTATAGACAGTGTAGACAGTGTAGACAGTGTAGACAGTGTAGACAGTATAGACAGTGTAGACAGTGTAGACAGTATAGACAGTGTAGACAGTGTAGACAGTGTAGACAGTGTAGACAGTATAACATGAGGCAGTGTAGACAGTGTAGACAGTGTAGACAGTGTAGACAGTGTAGACGTGTTGGCATATAGACAGTGTAGACAGTGTAGACAGTGTAGACAGTGTAGACTTTTGTGCAAGTGTAGACAGTGTAAGAGAACAGTATAGACAGTGTAGACAGTGTAGACAGTGTAGACAGTGTATACAACGTGTAGACAGTATAGGACAGTATAGACAGTGTAGACAGTGTAGACAGTGTAGACAGTATAGACGTATAGACAGTATAGACAGTGTAGACAGTATAGACAGTGTAGACAGTATAGACAGTATAGACAGTGTAGACAGTATAGACAGTGTAGACAGTATAGACAGTGTAGACAGTATAGACAGTACAGTATAGACAGTGTAGACAGTATAGACAGTGTAGACAGTATAGACAGTGTAGACAGTATAGACAGTGTAGACAGTATAGACAGTATAGACAGTGTAGACAGTATAGACAGTATAGACAGTGTAGACAGTGTAGACAGTGTAGACAGTATAGACAGTATAGACAGTGTAGACAGTATAGACAGTGCAGACAGTATAGACAGTATAGACAGTATAGACA
>NC_139998.1:60732622-60797944 GCF_964263955.1 Coregonus lavaretus | reverse complement strand
ACAGTGTAGACAGTATAGACAGTATAGACAGTATAGACAGTATAGACAGTATAGACAGTATAGACAGTATAGACAGTGTAGACAGTGTAGACAGTATAGACAGTGTAGACAGTGTAGACAGTATAGACAGTATAGACAGTATAGACAGTATAGACAGTATAGACAGTATAGACAGTATAGACAGTATAGACAGTATAGACAGTATAGACAGTGTAGACAGTATAGACAGTGTAGACAGTATAGACAGTATAGACAGTATAGACAGTATAGACAGTGTAGACAGTATAGACAGTATAGACAGTATAGACAGTGTAGACAGTATAGACAGTATAGACAGTATAGACAGTATAGACAGTATAGACAGTGTAGACAGTGTAGACAGTATAGACAGTATAGACAGTATAGACAGTATAGACAGTATAGACAGTATAGACAGTATAGACAGTATAGACAGTGTAGACAGTGTAGACAGTGTAGACAGTATAGACAGTATAGACAGTATAGACAGTATAGACAGTATAGACAGTATAGACAGTGTAGACAGTATAGACAGTGTAGACAGTATAGACAGTGTAGACAGTGTAGACAGTGTAGACAGTATAGACAGTGTAGACAGTGTAGACAGTGTAGACAGTGTAGACAGTATAGACAGTATAGACAGTATAGACAGTATAGACAGTGTAGACAGTATAGACAGTGTAGACAGTATAGACAGTGTAGACAGTGTAGACAGTATAGACAGTATAGACAGTATAGACAGTGTAGACAGTGTAGACAGTGTAGACAGTGTAGACAGTATAGACAGTGTAGACAGTGTAGACAGTGTAGACAGTGTAGACAGTGTAGACAGTGTAGACAGTATAGACAGTGTAGACAGTGTAGACAGTGTAGACAGTGTAGACAGTGTAGACAGTGTAGACAGTATAGACAGTATAGACAGTATAGACAGTATAGACAGTATAGACAGTATAGACAGTGTAGACAGTGTAGACAGTGTAGACAGTGTAGACAGTGTAGACAGTATAGACAGTATAGACAGTATAGACAGTATAGACAGTATAGACAGTATAGACAGTATAGACAGTGTAGACAGTGTAGACAGTATAGACAGTGTAGACAGTGTAGACAGTGTAGACAGTATAGACAGTGTAGACAGTGTAGACAGTGTAGACAGTATAGACAGTATAGACAGTATAGACAGTATAGACAGTATAGACAGTATAGACAGTGTAGACAGTGTAGACAGTATAGACAGTATAGACAGTATAGACAGTATAGACAGTATAGACAGTATAGACAGTATAGACAGTATAGACAGTGTAGACAGTGTAGACAGTATAGACAGTGTAGACAGTGTAGACAGTGTAGACAGTATAGACAGTGTAGACAGTGTAGACAGTGTAGACAGTGTAGACAGTATAGACAGTATAGACAGTATAGACAGTATAGACAGTATAGACAGTGTAGACAGTGTAGACAGTGTAGACAGTATAGACAGTATAGACAGTATAGACAGTATAGACAGTATAGACAGTGTAGACAGTGTAGACAGTGTAGACAGTGTAGACAGTATAGACAGTATAGACAGTATAGACAGTGTAGACAGTGTAGACAGTATAGACAGTATAGACAGTATAGACAGTGTAGACAGTATAGACAGTGTAGACAGTGTAGACAGTATAGACAGTGTAGACAGTGTAGACAGTGTAGACAGTGTAGACAGTATAGACAGTGTAGACAGTGCAGACAGTGTAGACAGTGTAGACAGTGTAGACAGTATAGACAGTATAGACAGTATAGACAGTGTAGACAGTATAGACAGTATAGACAGTATAGACAGTATAGACAGTATAGACAGTATAGACAGTATAGACAGTGTAGACAGTATAGACAGTATAGACAGTATAGACAGTATAGACAGTGTAGACAGTATAGACAGTATAGACAGTATAGACAGTGTAGACAGTATAGACAGTATAGACAGTGTAGACAGTATAGACAGTATAGACAGTATAGACAGTATAGACAGTGTAGACAGTATAGACAGTATAGACAGTATAGACAGTGTAGACAGTATAGACAGTGTAGACAGTATAGACAGTATAGACAGTGTAGACAGTGTAGACAGTATAGACAGTATAGACAGTATAGACAGTATAGACAGTATAGACAGTATAGACAGTGTAGACAGTATAGACAGTATAGACAGTATAGACAGTGTAGACAGTATAGACAGTATAGACAGTGTAGACAGTATAGACAGTATAGACAGTATAGACAGTATAGACAGTATAGACAGTGTAGACAGTGTAGACAGTATAGACAGTGTAGACAGTATAGACAGTATAGACAGTATAGACAGTATAGACAGTATAGACAGTATAGACAGTATAGACAGTATAGACAGTGCAGACAGTATAGACAGTATAGACAGTATAGACAGTATAGACAGTATAGACAGTGTAGACAGTATAGACAGTATAGACAGTATAGACAGTGTAGACAGTGTAGACAGTATAGACAGTATAGACAGTATAGACAGTGCAGACAGTATAGACAGTATAGACAGTATAGACAGTATAGACAGTGTAGACAGTATAGACAGTATAGACAGTATAGACAGTGTAGACAGTGTAGACAGTATAGACAGTGTAGACAGTGTAGACAGTATAGACAGTATAGACAGTATAGACAGTGTAGACAGTGTAGACAGTATAGACAGTATAGACAGTGTAGACAGTGAACTGTTGCGTGGTCTGATGACGTCTGTTGCGTGATGGTTAATTCAAAATGATAAATTATGGATTGAACTGACCAAAATGATTTAGGGCAAGGATTCATCCTTAACAAACATCTTGATTACTGTATTACTGTATGTCCTTGGTTGTAATGCATGTCCTTGGTTGTAATGCATGTCCTTGGTTGTAACAAGTAATAAACCAAGCATGCAGAGCAGCGATAGGCTATTGTTGAACTGGACAATATACTATTGTGGGGGTAAATTATTTATCAGACAGATACAATATGAATGAAAACATACTGAAAAAATGAAATACTACAATCTATCACAGAACATAACAAAACAATGGAGCAGCATTCGTTTCCTAACTAGCCAGTGGTAAATGAGCCACACAGTATGATCTAACAGGGTTCAAAGCAGATGCAGCCTACAGATACATTAGACATTTACAGCAGTCAGTTCTTTATGAATGATGGAGTTCCAGATTCCTGTGGTGCTATGTCACACGGCTGTACGTTCATCTGCTGTCACCTCCACACCAAGCTGGACTGGGTTAGGGTTAGCCAGACCCAGCTCCATTCACAAGCTGCTCCCGAATGTACAACGTCAGGACATGGAAATCGATTCTATCGTAGTCCATGTGGGTTTTAATGACATTATGAAGGGCAGCTCTGAACAGTTGAAACTGGATTTTAAAGAGCTGATTGACTCTCTGCTAGACACTAATAAAAGACCCATCATATCTGGCCCTGTGCCCTCTCTGAATCAGGGCATCATATCTGGCCCTGTGCCCTCTCTGAATCATGGCATCATATCTGGCCCTGTGCCCTCTCTGAATCATGGCATCATATCTGGCCCTGTGCCCTCTCTGAATCATGGCATCATATCTGGCCCTGTGCCCTCTCTGAATCATGGCATCATATCTGGCCCTGTGCCCTCTCTGAATCATGGCATCATATCTGGCCCTGTGCCCTCTCTGAATCATGGCATCATATCTGGCCCTGTACCCTCTATGAATCATGGCATCATATCTGGCCCTGTGCCCTCTCTGAATCATGGCATTGAACGCTTTAGCAGGATTCTTGCTCTTCACAACTGGCTATGTGATTATTGCAGCTCAATGGGTGTAATTTTTGTTGACAATTTCGATACCTTTTGGAACAAAACACGTTTTATAAGGAGGATGGGATCCACCCAAATCATTTGGGTTCCTGGATCCTTTCACAGCATTATAAGGCTGCATTGAGACAATGACTTAGCAATGACCCAAGTCCAGCTCAGCTAATCCCTACCATTGTGACGCAGAGTTGTCAAAATGCTTCAGCAAATGTACATTATATCAGGGGCGTCGGTAGACACATTTTTACATTACATTACAGTTAATGAGTGCATACATTATTTTTCATACCCCCCGTGGGAATCGAACCCACAACCCTGGCGTTGCAAACGCCATGCTCTACCAACTGAGCTACATCCCTGCCGGCCATTCCCTCCCCTGCCTCTGCTGATTCTGCAGCTGTTGTGTGCAGTGATCATGTGTCTAGGAACCAGATTTATACTGTTAGCACTGAGGTGGTGTGCCCAAGGAGGAAGTCCACTGTGTGCAGCTCCCCCTTCACTAACATAAAGAACATGAGCACATCTACTGCTGCTAAGCCTCCCAGTAAAGCAATAAAAACAAGTAAGCATTCCAGAAGAAAAGTGATCAAAATAGCCCACGTTAACATATGTAGCTTAAGAAACAAGGTTCATGAAATCAATCATTTGCTAGTAACAGATGACATTCATATTCTGACTATCTCTGAAACTCACTTAGATAATACATTTGATGATACAGTGGTAGCAATACAAGGTTATAACATTTACAGAAAATATAGAAATGCCAACGGGGGCGGTGTTGCAGTCTAAATTCAGAACCACATTCCTGTAAAGCTTAGAGACGATCTCATGTTAAATACTGTTGAAGTAATATGGCCACAGGTTCATCTGCCTCACCTAAAGCCCATTCTGGTGGGAAGCTGCTATAGACCACCAAGTGCTAACAGTCAGTATCTGGATAACATGTGTGAAATGCTTGATAATATATGTGATATCAACAGAGAGAGGTATACTTTCTGGGTGATTTAAATATTGACTGGCTTTCATCAAGCTGCCCACTCAAGAGAAAGCTTCAAACTGTAACTAGTGCCTGCAACGTGGTTCAGGTTATCAATCAACCTACCAGGGTAGTTACAAACAGCACAATAATTAAATCATCAACATGTATTGATCATAACTTTACTAATGCTGCAGAGATTTGTTTGAAAGCAGTATCCAAATCCATTTGATGTAGTGATCACAATATAGTAGCCATATCTAGGAAAACCAAAGTTCCAAAGGCTGGGCCTAATATTGTGTAAAAGAGGTCATACAATAAGTTTTGTAGTGATTCCTATGTTTTTGATGTAAAGAATATATGTTGGTCCGTGGTGTGTAATGAGAAGCAACCAGATGCTGCACTTGACACGTTTATGAAATTACTTATTCCAGTTACTAATAAGCACCCATTAAGAAAATGACTGTAAAAACTGTTAAATCCCCGTGGATTGATGAGGAATTGAAAATTGTATGGTTGAGAGGGATGAGGCAAAAGGAATGGCAAATAAGTCTGGCTGCACAACCGATTGGCAAACATATTGCAAATTAAGAAATAATGTGACTAAACTGAATAAAAAGAAGAAGAAACAACTATGAAACAAAGATAAATGACACAAAGAATGATAGTAAAAAGCTTTGGAGCACTTTAAATGACATTTTGGGAAAAAAGGCAAACTCAGCTCCAACATTCATTGAATCAGATGGCTCATTCATCACAAAACCAACTGATATTGCCAACTACTTTAATATTTTTTTCATTGGCAAGATTAGCAAATTTAGGCATGACATGCCAGCAACAATTTCTGACACCACACATCCAAGTATATCTGACCAAATTATGAAAGACAAGCATTGTAATTTTGAATTCCGTAAAGTCAGTGTGGAAGAGGTGAAATAATTATTGTCTATTAACAATGACAAGCCACCGGGGTCTGACAACTTGGATGGAAAATTGCTGAGGATAATAACGGACGATATTGCCACTCCTATTTGCCATATTTTCAATTTATGCCTACTAGAAAGTGTGTGCCCCCAGGCTTGGAGGGATGCAAAAGTCATTCCGCTAACTAAGAATAGGAACACAGAGGGTGTTCTTTAATGCAAGTGTCACGATGTCCACCGAGGCTGCCCCTCCTCCATGTTGGGGCAGGCTTTGGCGTTCGTTGTCACCGGAGTACTAGCTACTGCCGATCTCATTCTCATCACTCCACTTGTCTTGTCTTGTCAATCACACACACCTGGTGCTCATTCCCCTAATTAGTATGTGTATAAGTGTTCCCTCTGTTCCCCTTGTCTTTGTGAGTGATTGTTTATTGTGAGAGCATGTTAGCTCGGTTGAGCTACTCTACATTGTATTTATACCAAGGTGGATGTTTTCCCTTGAGCTTGATCATTTTGACGCTTGGGGCGTTTGATAATTGTGAACGCATTAAACTCTGGACTTCATAATTTTACCTCCTGCGCCTGACTCCTTCATTTCACCTCGTCACAGCAAGCCTCTCAAACATAATCCAGGTAGAATCAGGAATTCCCCAGGGCAGCTGTCTAGGCCCCTTGCTTTTTTCCATCTTTACTAACGACATGCCACTGGCTTTGAGTAAAGCCAGTGTGTTAATGTATGCGGATGACTCAACACTATACACGTCAGCTACCTGTCACACCCTGGTTCTGGGACTCATTATGTTGAGCCAGGGTGTGTGCAGTCTATGTGGTTTTGTTCTATGTTGGGTGTCAAAGTGTTGTATTTCTAGGTTTGGTCAATGACTCCCAATCGGAGGTAACGAGTGTCAGCTGTCGGCTCGTTATCTCTGATTGGGAGCCATATTTATTTCTGTATGTTTGCCTGTGGGGTTTGTGGGTTATTGTTCCGTGTTTCAGTCGTTGTACTGTGGACTTCACGAGTCGTCTTTTGTTTTGTATTTTACGTGCTTTACTCTAATTAAAGTCATGTTCGTTCAACGCGCTGCGCTTTGGTCTCCTTCACTCCTAGACGATCGTGACAGAATAACCCACCAAAGAAAGACCAAGCAGCGCGTCCAGGAGCAACAGGATCCACCTACACAGGATTTATATCCACCCATAAAGGATTCATGGACATGGGAGGAGATTCTGGATGGTAAGGGACCTTGGGCACAACCGGGAGAATATCGCCGTCCTCGGGAAGAGCTGGAGGCAGCTAAAGCCGAGAGGCGGCGATATGAGGAGGCAGCACGGAGGCAAGACTGGAAGCCTGTGGGTACTACCCAAGAATTTCTTGGGGGGGGGCTAAGAGGGAGTGTGGCGAAGTCAGGTAGGAGACCTGCGCCTACTCCCTGGACTGACCGTGGAGAGCGAGAGTACGGGCAGACACCGTGTTACGCAGTTGAGCGCATGGTGTCTCCTGTACGCAGGCATAGCCCGGTTCGGTACAGTCCAGCTCCACGTATCGGCCGGGCCAGATTGAGTGTTGAGCCGGATGTCATGAGGCCGGTCCCACGCAGCAGGTCACCAGTGCGTCTCCTCGGGCCGGCGTACATGGCACCAGCCTTACGCATGGTGTTCCCGGTTCGCCCACATAGGCCGGTGCGGGTTATTCCACCTCCCCGTACTGGTCGGGCGACGGGGAGCATCAACCCAGGTAAGGTTGGGCAGGCTCAGTGCTCAAGGGAGCCAGTACGCCTGCACGGGCCGGTATTTCCGGCGCCACCTCCTCGCTCCAGCCCAGTACCACCAGTACCTACACCACGCACCAGGTTTCCTGTGCGTCTTCAGAGCCCTGTGTCTCCTCCACGCACTGGCTCGATGGTGCGTGTCTCCAGCCCTTTACCACCAGTGCATACACCACGCACCAAGCCTCCTGTGTGTCCCCAGAGTCCTGTGCGTCCTGTTGTTGCTTCCCGCACTAGCCCTGAGATGCGTGTCCTCAGCCCGGTACCTCCTGTTCCGGCACCACGCACCAGGCCTACGATGCGCCTCAGACGGCCAGAGTCGGCCGTCTGCCCAACGGGGCCTGAACTGTCCGTCTGCCCAACGCCGTCTGAACGGCCCGTCTGCCCAACGGCGCCTGAACTGTCCGTCTGCCCAACGCCGTCTGAACTGCCCGTCTGCCCAACGGCGCCTGAACTGCCCGTCTGCCCAACGCCGTCTGAACTGTCCGTCTGCCCAACGCCGTCTGAACTGCCCGTCTGTACTGAGCCTGCAAAGCCGCCCGTCTGCCATGAGCCTTCAGAGCCGTCCGCCAGACCGGAGCCGCTAGAGCTCTCCGCCAGACAGGATCAGCCAGAGCCTTCCGCCAGACCGGATCAGCCAGAGCCTTCCGCCAGACAGGATCAGCCAGAGCCTTCGGCCAGACAGGATCAGCCAGAGCCTTCGGCCAGACAGGATCAGCCAGAGCCTTCCGCCAGACCGGATCAGCCAGAGCCTTCCGCCAGACCGGATCAGCCAGAGCCTTCCGCCAGACAGGATCAGCCAGAGCCTTCGGCCAGACCGGATCAGCCAGATCCGTCGGCCAGCCATGAGCAGCCAGATCCGTCAGCCAGCCATGAGCAGCCAGATCCGTCAGCCAGCCATGAGCAGCCAGATCCGTCAGCCAGCCATGAGCAGCCAGATCCTTCAGCCAGCCATGAGCCGTTCAGCCAGGATCCGCCAGAGCCGTCCAGCCAGGATCCGCCAGAGCCAACCAGCCAGGATCCGCCATTGAGTCTGGTGCTGCCCCTTAGTCTGGTGCTGCCCCTTAGTCTGGTGCTGCCCCTTAGTCCGGTGCTGCCCCTTAGTCCGGTGCTGCCCCTTAGTCCGGTGCTGCCTCTTAGTCCGGTGCTGCCCCTTAAACCGGTGGGGGTCATTTGGAGGAACCTACGTAAGCGGGTAGTGACTATGGTGGGGTGGTGGTCTAGGCCGGAGCCAGAACCGCCACCGAGGAGGTATGCCCGCCCAGCCCTCCCCTGTTTGGGGGTTTTGAGGCGCGGTCGCAGTCCGCGCCTTTAGGGGGGGGTACTGTCACACCCTGGTTCTGGGACTCATTATGTTGAGCCAGGGTGTGTGCAGTCTATGTGGTTTTGTTCTATGTTGGGTGTCAAAGTGTTGTATTTCTAGGTTTGGTCAATGACTCCCAATCGGAGGTAACGAGTGTCAGCTGTCGGCTCGTTATCTCTGATTGGGAGCCATATTTATTTCTGTATGTTTGCCTGTGGGGTTTGTGGGTTATTGTTCCGTGTTTCAGTCGTTGTACTGTGGACTTCACGAGTCGTCTTTTGTTTTGTATTTTACGTGCTTTACTCTAATTAAAGTCATGTTCGTTCAACGCGCTGCGCTTTGGTCTCCTTCACTCCTAGACGATCGTGACACTACCACAGCGACTGAAATGACTGCAACACTTAACAAAGAGTTGCAGTTAGTTTCGGAATGGGTGGCAAGGAATAAGTTAGTCCTGAATATTTCCAAAACTAAAAGCATTGTATTTGGGTCAAATCATTCACTAAACCCTAAACCTCAACTTAATCTCGTAATGAATAATGTGGAAATTGAGCAAGTTGAGGAGACTAAACTGCTTGGAGTAACCCTGGATTGTAGACTGTCATGGTCAAAGCATATTGATACAACAATAAGCATGTCCATAATTAAGCACTGCTCTACCTTCTTAACAACACTATCAACAAGGCAGGTCCTACAGGCCCTAGTTTTGTCGCACCTGGACTACTGTTCAGTAGTGTGGTCAGGTGCCACAAAGAGGGACTTGGGAAAATTGCAGTTGGCTCAGAACAGGGCAGCACGGCTGGCCCTTAAAAGTACACAGAGAGCTTACATTAATGACATGCATGTCAATCTCTCATTGCTCAAAGTGGAGGAGAGATTGACTTCATCACTACTTGTTTTTGTAAGAAGTGTTGACATGCTGAATGCACCAAGGTGTCTGTTTAAACTACTAGCACACAGTTCGGACACCCATGCATACCCCACAAGACATGCCACCAGAGGTCTCTTCACAATCCCCAAGTCCAGAACAGACTATGGGAGGCGCACAGTACTACATAGAGCCATTACTACATGGAACTCTATTCCACATCAGGTAACTGATGCAAGCAGTAGAATCAGATTTTAAAAAACAGGTAAAAATACACCTTATGGAACAATGGGGACTGTGAAGAGACACACACAAAGGTACAGACACATGCATAGGCACACATTGTGATATTGTTGTATGGTGGTATTAAACATTTTGTATTGTAGATAGGTAGTGGTGTAATAATGTCATATGATGTACTGTTTTATATGTTGTTTTATGTTTGATCTACGTGCTTTAATATGTTTGGACCCCAGGAAGAGCAGCTGGGGATCCCTAATAAATACAAATTCAAATACACCAGGTTGACCAGTCCAGAGCCCAGACCCACCCGGCTCCATTCACACCAGGCTGAATGAGTGTTTAGCTGACTGGGATAGAAGCGGTGACAGCCTAAGCTCTTCCTGTGTAATAGCTAATGTCCACAGCAGAACTGCAACCACTGCAAAGCCCGGCTGTGACAAAGGAGAGGAGAGAGATGCTTTCTGTATGGCGTCATCCTGGAGTACTGGTGGTGCCAAGAAGAGACAACTTGACCAGACAAAAGCTTGTCATCTTTGGTGCTAGAGCCCAAACCCCGACCACTGTGGTAATGTCATTTAGTGGGAGAGGGCACTGCAATGTACATTATAAAGTATATTTCAATAGCAATTCCAAAACGTACAACTAAAACAATGAAACTGTCCATTAACAAGTGTTTAATCTGGTTCCTTCTGAAGGTTAGGTCACACTGCTGGCAGTCAGCCTTTCTCCCTAACCCTAACCCCCTGTTTGCAGAGGTACTTATCAGTCAGCCCTCATGCATCACTCAGCATCTCCCCCTAACCCAAACCCTCTCCAGGTCTCTCTTCCACTAACACCTTCCTGGTCCCTCTCCCCCTAACCCTAACCTTCTCCTGGTCGCTCTTCCCCTAACCCTAACCCTCTCCCTCTCCCCCTAACCCTAACCTTCTCCTGGTCCCTCTCCCCCTAACCCTAACCCTCTCCTGGTCCATCTCCCCCTAACTCTAACCCTCTCCTGGTCACTCTCCCCCTGACCCTAACCCTCTCCTGGTCCCTCTCCCCCTAACCCTAACCCTCTCCTGGTCCCTCTCCCCCTAACTCTAACCCTCTCCTGGTCACTCTCCCCCTAACCCTAACCCTGTCCTGGTCCCTCTTCCCCTAACCCTAACCCTCTCCTGGTCCCTCTCCCCCTAACCCTAACCCTCTCCTGGTCCCTCTCCCCCTAACCCTAACCCTCTCCTGGTCCCTCTTCCACTAACCCTCTCCTGGTCCCTCTCCACCTAACCCTAACCCTCTACAGGTCTCTCTCCCACTAACCCTAACCTTCTCCTGATCCCTCTCCCTCTCCCTCTCCCCCTAACACTAACGCTCTCCTGGTCCCTCTCCACCTAACCCTAACCCTCTCCAGGTCCCTCTCCCACTAACCCTGAACTTCTCCTGATCCCTCTCCCTCTCCCCCTAACACTAACGCTCTCCTGGTCCCTCTCCCCCTAACCCTAACCCAAACCCTCTCTCACTAACTCTAACCCCCTAACCCTAACCCTTTCCTGGTCCCTCTCCCCCTAACCCTAACCTTCTCCTGGTCCCTCTCCCCCTAACCCTAACCCTCTCCTGGTCCCTCTCCCCCTAACCCTAACCCTCTCCTGGTCCCTGTTCCCCTAACCCTCTCCTGGTCCCTCTCCACCTAACCCTAAACCTCTCCCGGTCCCTCTCCCACTAACCCTAACCTTCTCCTGATCCCTCTCCCTCTCCCCCTAACACTAACGCTCTCATGGTCCCTAACCCCCTAACCCTAACCCTCTCCTGGTCCCTCTCACTCTCCCCCTAACACTCACCCTCTCCTGGTCCCTCTCCCGCTAACCCTAACCCTCTCCTGGTCCCTCTCCCCCTAACCCTAACCCTAACCCTCTCCTGGTCCCTCTCCACCTAACCCTAACCCTCTCCCGGTCCCTCTCCCACTAACCCTAACCTTCTCCTGATCCCTCTCCCTCTCCCTCTCCCCCTAACACTAACACTCTCCTGGTCCCTCTCCCCCTAACCCTAACCCAAACCCTCTCTCCCTAACCCTAACCCCCTAACCCTAACCCTCTCCTGGTCCCTCTCCCCCTAACCCTAACCCTCTCCCTCTCCCCCTAACCCTAACCCTCTCCTGGTCCCTCTCCCCCTAACTCTAACCCTTTCCTGGTCACTCTCCCCCTAACCCTAACCCTCTCCTGGTCCCTCTCCCCTAACCCTAACCCTCTCCCGGTCCCTCTCCCCCTAATCCTAATCCTCTCCTGGTCCCTCTCCCCCTAACCCTAACCCTCTCCTGGTCCCTCTTCCCCTAACCCTCTACAGGTCTCTCTCCCACTAACCCTAACCTTCTCCTGATCCCTCTCCCTCTCCCTCTCCCCCTAACACTAACGCTCTCCTGGTTCCTCTCCACCTAACCCTAACCCTCTCCAGGTCCCTCTCCCACTAACCCTAACCTTCTCCTGATCCCTCTCCCTCTCCCTCTCCCCCTAACCCTAACCCTCTCCTGGTCCCTCTCCCCCTAACCCTAACCTTCTCCTGGTCCCTCTCCCCCTAACCCTAACCCTCTCCTGGTCCCTCTCCCCCTAACCCTAACCCTCTCCTGGTCCCTCTCCACCTAACCCTAACCCTCTCCCGGTCCCTCTCCCACTAACCCTAACCTTCTCCTGATCCCTCTCCCCCTAACACTAACGCTCTCCTGGTCCCTCTCCCCCTAACCCTAACCCAAACCCTCTCTCCCTAACCCTAACCCCCTAACCCTAACCCTCTCCTGGTCCCTCTCACTCTCCCCCTAACACTAACCCTCTCCTGGTCCCTCTCCCGCTAATCCTCTCCTGGTCCCTCTCCCTCTCCCCCTAACACTAACCCTCTCCTGGTCCCTCTCCCGCTAACCCTAACCCTCTCCTGGTCCCTCTCCCTCTCCCCCTAACACTAACCCCCTCCTGGTCCCTCTCCCCCTAACACTAACCCTCTCCCGGTCACTCTCCCCCTAACCCTAACCTTCTCCCGGTCCCTCTCCCCCTAACCCTAACCCTCTCCCTCTCCCGCTAACCCTCTCCTGGTCCCTCTCCCCCTAACCCTAATCCTCTCCCTCCCACTAACACTAACCCTCTCCTGGTCCCTCTCCCCCTAATCCTCTCCTGGTCCCTCTCCCTCTCCCCCTAACACTAACCCTCTCCTGGTCCCTCTCCCCCTAACCCTAACCCTCTCCCTCTCCCCCTAACCCTCTCCTGGTCCCTCTCCCCCTAACCCTAATCCTCTCCCTCCCACTAACACTAACCCTCTCCTGGTCCCTCTCCCCTTAACCCTAACCCTCTCCTGGTCCATCTCCCCCTAACCCTAACCCTCTCCTGGTCCCTCTCCCCCTAACACTAACCCCCTCCTGGTCCCTCTCTCCCTAACCCTAACCCCCTCCTGGTCCCTCTCCCCCTAACCCTAACCCTCTCCTGGTCCCTCTCCCCCTAACACTAACCCCCTCCTGGTCCCTCTCCCCCTAACCCTAACCCTCTCCTGGTCCCTCTCCCCCTAACACTAACCCCCTCCTGGTCCCTCTCCCCCTAACCCTAACCCTCTCCTGGTCCCTCTCCCCCTAACCCTAACCCAAACCCTCTCTCCCTAACCCTAACCCCCTAACCCTAACCCTCTCCTGGTCCCTCTCCCCCTAACCCTAACCCAAACCCTCTCTCCCTAACCCTAACCCCCTAACCCTAACCCTCTCCTGGTCCCTCTCCCCCTGACCCTAACCCCCTCCTGGTCCCTCTTCTCTTAACCCTAACCCTCTCTTCCTGTAGTATCGCCCTCTGTCCCATTCTACTGTAATGCCATGTTTATGATATTAACTTGACAGGAAGCTATGGAGTTTGACTATCAGCTAGACAAATCACTTTATAATAATATAATAACTTATAATACTACCATGTCTCAAAGCAGAACATTATAATAACTGGCAAGATGGCAATTACCTCAAACTGGTGTATATTTAGGGGAGACACATATAGTTTCCTCATCACGTGCTCCTGCCAACCAAACTGAGTTATGTGGTATTTATAGTTCAATGAAATACAACTCCCTGTCTGTTGTCTGTCAGTCTGTCAGTCTTTCAGTCTGTCAGTCTGTCTAACGCTTACCCTGTCTGTCTGTCTGTCTGTCTGTCTGTCTGTCTGTCTGTCTGTCTGTCTGTCTGTCTGTCTGTCTGTCTGTCTGTCTGTCTGTCTGTCTGTCTGTCTGTCTGTCTGTCTGTCTGTCTGTCTGTCTGTCTGTCTGTCTGTCTAACCCTAACTCAGGCTGTATCTGTCTGTTTAACCCTAACCCTAATGAGAGCAGTACTACTGTATGTATTAGATACATCTGTGAGAGCAGTACTATGTATTAGATACGTCAGAGAACAGTACTATGTATTAGATACATCAGAGATAAATACTATGTATTAGATACATCAGAGATCAGTACTATGTATTAGATACATCAGAGATCAGTACTATGTATTAGATACGTCAGAGATCAGTACTATGTATTAGATACGTCAGAGATCAGTACTATGTATTAGATACATCAGAGATCAGTACTATGTATTAGATACATCAGAGATCAGTACTATGTATTAGATACGTCAGAGATCAGTACTATGTATTAGATACGTCAGAGATAAATACTATGTATTAGATACGTCAGAGAGCAGTACTATGTATTAGATACGTCAGAGATAAATACTATGTATTAGATACGTCAGAGATAAATACTATGTATTAGATACGTCAGAGATAAATACTATGTATTAGATACGTCAGAGATAAATACTATGTATTAGATACGTCAGAGATAAATACTATGTATTAGATACGTCAGAGATCAGTACTATGTATTAGATACATCAGAGATCAGTACTATGTATTAGATACATCAGAGATCAGTACTATGTATTAGATACGTCAGAGAACAGTACTACAGTGCTTTCGGAAAGTATTCAGACCCCTTGACTTTTTCCACATTTTGTTACGTTACAGCCTCATTCTAAAATGGATTAAATTGTTTTTTCCCCTCATCAATCTACACACAATACCCCATAATGACAAAGCAAAAACATTTTTTTTTAAATGTTGGCAAAAAATAAATAAAAAAATAACTGAAATATCATGTTTACATAAGTATTCAGACCCTTTACTCAGTACCTTGTTGAAGCACCTTTGGCAGCGATTACAGCCTCGAGTCTTCTTGGGTATGACGCTACAAGCTTGGCACACCTGTATTTGGGGAGTTTCTCCCATTCTTCTCTGCAGATCCTCTCAAGCTCTGTCAGGTTGGATGGGGAGAGTCGCTGCACAGCTATTTTACATTTACATTTTAGTCATTTAGCAGATGCTCTTATCCAGAGCGACTTACAGTTAGTGCATACATTATCTTTTAATTTTTTTATACTGGCCCCCCGTGGGTATCGAACCCACAACCCTGGCGTTGCAAACGTCATGCTCTACCAACTGAGCTACATCCCTGAGGAAAGGTATGTGGAGAGGAGTCAACTCCACTGGGTTAGAAGTTAGCAGAGCTAAACTAAGGACTGGGTTGTGGAGAGGAGTCAACTCCACTGGGTTAGAAGTTAGCAGAGCTAAACTATGGACTGGGTTGTGGAGAGGAGTCAACTCCACTGGGTTAGAAGTTAGCAGAGCTAAACTAAGGACTGGGTTGTGGAGAGGAGTCAACTCCACTGGGTTAGAAGTTAGCAGAGCTAAACTAAGGACTGGGTTGTGGAGAGGAGTCAACTCCACTGGGTTAGAAGTTAGCAGAGCTAAACTATGGACTGGGTTGTGGAGAGGAGTCAACTCCACTGGGTTAGAAGTTAGCAGAGCTAAACTAAGGACTGGGTTGTGGAGAGGAGTCAACTCCACTGGGTTAGAAGTTAGCAGAGCTAAACTAAGGACTGGGTTGTGGAGAGGAGTCAACTCCACTGGGTTAGAAGTTAGCAGAGCTAAACTATGGACTGGGTTGTGGAGAGGAGTCAACTCCACTGGGTTAGAAGTTAGCAGAGCTAAACTAAGGACTGGGTTGTGGAGAGGAGTCAACTCCACTGGGTTAGAAGTTAGCAGAGCTAAACTAAGGACTGGGTTGTGGAGAGGAGTCAACTCCACTGGGTTAGAAGTTAGCAGAGCTAAACTAAGGACTGGGTTGTGGAGAGGAGTCAACTCCACTGGGTTAGAAGTTAGCAGAGCTAAACTAAGGACTGGGTTATGGAGAGGAGTCATCTCCACTGGGTTAGAAGTTAGCAGAGCTAAACTAAGGACTGGGTTGTGGAGAGGAGTCAACTCCACTGGGTTAGAAGTTAGCAGAGCTAAACTAAGGACTGGGTTGTGGAGAGGAGTCAACTCCACTGGGTTAGAAGTTAGCAGAGCTAAACTAAGGACTGGGTTGTGGAGAGGAGTCAACTCCACTGGGTTAGAAGTTAGCAGAGCTAAACTAAGGACTGGGTTGTGGAGAGGAGTCATCTCCACTGGGTTAGAAGTTAGCAGAGCTAAACTAAGGACTGGGTTGTGGAGAGGAGTCAACTCCACTGGGTTAGAAGTTAGCAGAGCTAAACTAAGGACTGGGTTGTGGAGAGGAGTCATCTCCACTGGGTTAGAAGTTAGCAGAGCTAAACTAAGGACTGGGTTGTGGAGAGGAGTCAACTCCACTGGGTTAGAAGTTAGCAGAGCTAAACTAAGGACTGGGTTATGGAGAGGAGTCAACTCCACTGGGTTAGAAGTTAGCAGAGCTAAACTAAGGACTGGATTGTGGAGAGGAGTCAACTCCACTGGGTTAGAAGTTAGCAGAGCTAAACTAAGGACTGGATTGTGGAGAGGAGTCAACTCCACTGGGTTAGAAGTTAGCAGAGCTAAACTAAGGACTGGGTTATGGAGAGGAGTCAACTCCACTGGGTTAGAAGTTAGCAGAGCTAAACTAAGGACTGGATTATGGAGAGGAGTCAACTCCACTGGGTTAGAAGTTAGCAGAGCTAAACTAAGGACTGGATTGTGGAGAGGAGTCAACTCCACTGGGTTAGAAGTTAGCAGAGCTAAACTAAGGACTGGGTTATGGAGAGGAGTCAACTCCACTGGGTTAGAAGTTAGCAGAGCTAAACTAAGGACTGGGTTGTGGAGAGGAGTCAACTCCACTGGGTTAGAAGTTAGCAGAGCTAAACTATGGACTGGGTTGTGGAGAGGAGTCAACTCCACTGGGTTAGAAGTTAGCAGAGCTAAACTAAGGACTGGGTTGTGGAGAGGAGTCAACTCCACTGGGTTAGAAGTTAGCAGAGCTAAACTAAGGACTGGGTTGTGGAGAGGAGTCAACTCCACTGGGTTAGAAGTTAGCAGAGCTAAACTAAGGACTGGGTTGTGGAGAGGAGTCAACTCCACTGGGTTAGAAGTTAGCAGAGCTAAACTAAGGACTGGGTTGTGGAGAGGAGTCAACTCCACTGGGTTAGAAGTTAGCAGAGCTAAACTAAGGACTGGGTTATGGAGAGGAGTCAACTCCACTGGGTTAGAAGTTAGCAGAGCTAAACTAAGGACTGGGTTGTGGAGAGGAGTCAACTCCACTGGGTTAGAAGTTAGCAGAGCTAAACTAAGGACTGGGTTATGGAGAGGAGTCAACTCCACTGGGTTAGAAGTTAGCAGAGCTAAACTAAGGACTGGGTTGTGGAGAGGAGTCAACTCCACTGGGTTAGAAGTTAGCAGAGCTAAACTATGGACTGGGTTGTGGAGAGGAGTCAACTCCACTGGGTTAGAAGTTAGCAGAGCTAAACTAAGGACTGGGTTGTGGAGAGGAGTCAACTCCACTGGGTTAGAAGTTAGCAGAGCTAAACTAAGGACTGGGTTGTGGAGAGGAGTCAACTCCACTGGGTTAGAAGTTAGCAGAGCTAAACTAAGGACTGGGTTGTGGAGAGGAGTCAACTCCACTGGGTTAGAAGTTAGCAGAGCTAAACTAAGGACTGGGTTGTGGAGAGGAGTCAACTCCACTGGGTTAGAAGTTAGCAGAGCTAAACTAAGGACTGGGTTATGGAGAGGAGTCAACTCCACTGGGTTAGAAGTTAGCAGAGCTAAACTAAGGACTGGGTTGTGGAGAGGAGTCAACTCCACTGGGTTAGAAGTTAGCAGAGCTAAACTAAGGACTGGGTTATGGAGAGGAGTCAACTCCACTGGGTTAGAAGTTAGCAGAGCTAAACTAAGGACTGGGTTGTGGAGAGGAGTCAACTCCACTGGGTTAGAAGTTAGCAGAGCTAAACTATGGACTGGGTTGTGGAGAGGAGTCAACTCCACTGGGTTAGAAGTTAGCAGAGCTAAACTAAGGACTGGGTTGTGGAGAGGAGTCAACTCCACTGGGTTAGAAGTTAGCAGAGCTAAACTAAGGACTGGGTTATGGAGAGGAGTCAACTCCACTGGGTTAGAAGTTAGCAGAGCTAAACTAAGGACTGGGTTGTGGAGAGGAGTCAACTCCACTGGGTTAGAAGTTAGCAGAGCTAAACTAAGGACTGGGTTATGGAGAGGAGTCAACTCCACTGGGTTAGAAGTTAGCAGAGCTAAACTAAGGACTGGGTTGTGGAGAGGAGTCAACTCCACTGGGTTAGAAGTTAGCAGAGCTAAACTATGGACTGGGTTGTGGAGAGGAGTCAACTCCACTGGGTTAGAAGTTAGCAGAGCTAAACTAAGGACTGGGTTGTGGAGAGGAGTCAACTCCACTGGGTTAGAAGTTAGCAGAGCTAAACTAAGGACTGGGTTGTGGAGAGGAGTCAACTCCACTGGGTTAGAAGTTAGCAGAGCTAAACTAAGGACTGGGTTGTGGAGAGGAGTCAACTCCACTGGGTTAGAAGTTAGCAGAGCTAAACTAAGGACTGGGTTATGGAGAGGAGTCAACTCCACTGGGTTAGAAGTTAGCAGAGCTAAACTAAGGACTGGGTTGTGGAGAGGAGTCAACTCCACTGGGTTAGAAGTTAGCAGAGCTAAACTATGGACTGGGTTGTGGAGAGGAGTCAACTCCACTGGGTTAGAAGTTAGCAGAGCTAAACTAAGGACTGGGTTGTGGAGAGGAGTCAACTCCACTGGGTTAGAAGTTAGCAGAGCTAAACTAAGGACTGGGTTGTGGAGAGGAGTCAACTCCACTGGGTTAGAAGTTAGCAGAGCTAAACTAAGGACTGGGTTGTGGAGAGGAGTCAACTCCACTTGGTTAGAAGTTAGCAGAGCTAAACTAAGGACTGGGTTATGGAGAGGAGTCAACTCCACTGGGTTAGAAGTTAGCAGAGCTAAACTAAGGACTGGGTTGTGGAGAGGAGTCAACTCCACTGGGTTAGAAGTTAGCAGAGCTAAACTATGGACTGGGTTGTGGAGAGGAGTCAACTCCACTGGGTTAGAAGTTAGCAGAGCTAAACTAAGGACTGGGTTGTGGAGAGGAGTCAACTCCACTGGGTTAGAAGTTAGCAGAGCTAAACTAAGGACTGGGTTGTGGAGAGGAGTCAACTCCACTGGGTTAGAAGTTAGCAGAGCTAAACTAAGGACTGGGTTGTGGAGAGGAGTCAACTCCACTGGGTTAGAAGTTAGCAGAGCTAAACTAAGGACTGGGTTGTGGAGAGGAGTCAACTCCACTGGGTTAGAAGTTAGCAGAGCTAAACTAAGGACTGGGTTATGGAGAGGAGTCAACTCCACTGGGTTAGAAGTTAGCAGAGCTAAACTAAGGACTGGGTTGTGGAGAGGAGTCAACTCCACTGGGTTAGAAGTTAGCAGAGCTAAACTAAGGACTGGGTTATGGAGAGGAGTCAACTCCACTGGGTTAGAAGTTAGCAGAGCTAAACTAAGGACTGGGTTGTGGAGAGGAGTCAACTCCACTGGGTTAGAAGTTAGCAGAGCTAAACTATGGACTGGGTTGTGGAGAGGAGTCAACTCCACTGGGTTAGAAGTTAGCAGAGCTAAACTAAGGACTGGGTTGTGGAGAGGAGTCAACTCCACTGGGTTAGAAGTTAGCAGAGCTAAACTAAGGACTGGGTTGTGGAGAGGAGTCAACTCCACTGGGTTAGAAGTTAGCAGAGCTAAACTAAGGACTGGGTTGTGGAGAGGAGTCAACTCCACTGGGTTAGAAGTTAGCAGAGCTAAACTAAGGACTGGGTTGTGGAGAGGAGTCAACTCCACTGGGTTAGAAGTTAGCAGAGCTAAACTAAGGACTGGGTTATGGAGAGGAGTCAACTCCACTGGGTTAGAAGTTAGCAGAGCTAAACTAAGGACTGGGTTGTGGAGAGGAGTCAACTCCACTGGGTTAGAAGTTAGCAGAGCTAAACTAAGGACTGGGTTATGGAGAGGAGTCAACTCCACTGGGTTAGAAGTTAGCAGAGCTAAACTAAGGACTGGGTTGTGGAGAGGAGTCAACTCCACTGGGTTAGAAGTTAGCAGAGCTAAACTAAGGACTGGGTTGTGGAGAGGAGTCAACTCCACTGGGTTAGAAGTTAGCAGAGCTAAACTAAGGACTGGGTTGTGGAGAGGAGTCAACTCCACTGGGTTAGAAGTTAGCAGAGCTAAACTAAGGACTGGGTTGTGGAGAGGAGTCAACTCCACTGGGTTAGAAGCTAGCAGAGCTAAACTAAGGACTGGGTTGTGGAGAGGAGTCAACTCCACTGGGTTAGAAGTTAGCAGAGCTAAACTAAGGACTGGGTTGTGGAGAGGAGTCAACTCCACTGGGTTAGAAGTTAGCAGAGCTAAACTAAGGACTGGGTTGTGGAGAGGAGTCAACTCCACTGGGTTAGAAGTTAGCAGAGCTAAACTAAGGACTGGGTTGTGGAGAGGAGTCAACTCCACTGGGTTAGAAGTTAGCAGAGCTAAACTAAGGACTGGGTTGTGGAGAGGAGTCAACTCCACTGGGTTAGAAGTTAGCAGAGCTAAACTAAGGACTGGGTTGTGGAGAGGAGTCAACTCCACTGGGTTAGAAGTTAGCAGAGCTAAACTAAGGACTGGGTTGTGGAGAGGAGTCAACTCCACTGGGTTAGAAGTTAGCAGAGCTAAACTAAGGACTGGGTTGTGGAGAGGAGTCATCTCCACTAGGTTAGAAGTTAGCAGAGCTAAACTAAGGACTGGGTTGTGGAGAGGAGTCATCTCCACTGGGTTAGAAGTTAGCAGAGCTAAACTAAGGAAAGGGATGTGGAGAGGAGTCATTTCCACTGGGTTAGAAGTTAGCAGAGCTAAACTAAGGTCCAGAAGCCACTCCTGCGTTGTCTTGGCTGTGTTCTTAGGGTCGTTGTCCTGTTGGAAGGTGAACCTTCGCCCCAGTCTGAGGTCCTGAGCGCTCTGGAGCAGGTTTTCATCAAGGATCTCTCTGTACTTTGCTCTGTTCATCTTTCCCTCTATCCTGACTAGTCTCCCAGTCCCTGCCGCTGAAAAACATCCCCACAGCATGATGCTGCCACCACCATGCTTCACCGTATGGATGGTGCCAGGTTTCCTCCAGACGTGACGCTTGGCATTCCGGCCAAAGAGTTCAATCTTTCATCAGACCAGAGAATCTTGTTTCTCATGGTCTCAAATTCCTTTATGTACCTTTTGGCAAACTCGAAGCGGGCTGTCATGTGCCTAATACTATGTATTAGATACGTCTGCGAGCAAGAGCGCACTTTCTTTATTTTGACTTTTTATCTTTCTAGAAACGTTTTAAATTAACCTCATGGATTTTTACTGGGGACTCAGATAGAACTGGACAAAGGGAATCCTCCATACACCATTTTTGAGTCTTTTTGGGACCAAAGAAATTGATGCCAAAAGTGGACAATCTACAGCAGAAGTATGGGACTATAACTTTCAAGAGGAGAAAAGGGTGTATTCCCCTTGGAGAATCCAAAGAGTGTGAAGAAAACATTGATTTGAGAATAACAATCTCAATCTGAAGCTCTAAAGAAAAAGGGGAAATCTTCTCAGAATAGCAACACCATTCCTCCTCCTGCCCTACCTATTGTCTCTGTAGGAATATTAGTTGGTATCCAATTGGAGAACACACTCTTTTATAGATCCAAGTCTGATAAAATATTGTTTGGGCCTTCCTGTGAGGACTTGCGTAAGGCCTCCATTGAGTTTCCATGTGGCAATACCGATAAATGCCCAATAGATGAGAGCAGAGACCTGCTCTTGGATCTATCCTCTTGGATCTATCCTCTTGGATCTATCCTCTTGGATCTATCCTCTTGGATCTATCCTCTTGGATCTATCCTCTTGGATCTATCCTCTTGGATCTATCCTCTTGGATCTATCCTCTTGGATCTATCCTGTCTAAGTGAGTGGAGCATTTCACTTGGTTATAACCTTAGGTTTATTTATTTAGTTTGACCTTTTTCTATTTTGTGTTTTTTGTACACTCTTACCTTACCCCAATTTATCCCTTATGGAATGAATTTGATTTGAATTAAGTATTAGTATTTGTATTAATGTTAAGAGATTTGGAATCTGTTTAATAATTTTTCTGCCTCTGTGTCATCCAGCTACCAGTTTAGTGACCTTATTCCACCAATATGTCGGTTCCACTGCCCAACCGATTTGAGGTCTTGACCAGCGTCCTATTGGGTGAGTGTATTGATGATTCCCCCCTACCAGACCAGAGTAGACAGACTGCGCTTAGAACTACTGTTTCACCAGACCCCCTGTTGACTAACAAGTACGTTAAGATATTGCAAGCAAGACATCATTCTGAGATACTTCCAAACTCCAGATCGACCAATTTCTGCCCTCTTGAGATGACAAGACAGGTGAACAAACTCAAGGCTTTTGTTAAGCCTTCAACTCCGAGTCCCAATGGATGGACATTGTCCTGTCTATTCTAATAGAACATTATGATGCAGTGATACAGCCCAATGGATGGACATTGTCCTGTCTATTCTAATAGAACATTATGATGCAGTGATACAGCCCAATGGATGGACATTGTCCTGTCTATTCCAGTAGAACATTATGATGCAGTGATACAGCCCAATGGATGGACATTGTCCTGTCTATTCCAGTAGAACATTATGATGCAGTGATACAGCCCAATGGATGGACATTGTCCTGTCTATTCCAGTAGAACATTATGATGCAGTGATACAGCCCAATGGATGGACATTGTCCTGTCTATTCTAATAGAACATTATGATGCAGTGATAGCCACAGGATTGGAGGAGTTGCAGGGCTTTGATTTGGAGGTTTTTAACAGAGCTGGAGTAAAGCTAGATGTAAACGTTAGTTTACTGCTTCTTCTGCAGAAACCCTAAAGTTAATGGTAGAGGGAGAAGACTCAGCTCCAACCATTCAGACCTCTGAGACCCTGTCTTCTGAATCCTTTCCACCATTGGCTGGCCCTTCTCAACAGGGAGCGTTAGACTCATATGCTAAGGGATCAGCAAACCAACCACCAATTGAGGTAAGCCGAGACAAGGGGAGACTTAAACTAAGTACCACAAGGACATATTCTAGTCTTCAGGCCCCTAGCAACCAGAACCCCAACACCCTGCTACAGGGGAGAAAAACCAGGGAAACTCCAGTTAGGGCACAGTCTGATTCCAGTATTCATAGACCCTCCGATGGAATTCAGGTGGCAGTGCTGGTAGAGCCGTCTACTCTCCACAGGGGGGAACAAACAACTGGGAATAGTAGTGAGCCCCCAAGCCCGAATAGTTGGTCTTCTGGGTTACTGGGTTAGACACTGTTGAGTCACAAGTAACGGCCTCCCCTATTTTGAACCCCTCTAGTCCAATAATAATAGTGAGCCCCCAAGCCCGAATAGTTGGTCTTCTGGGTTACTGGGTTAGACACTGTTAGTAAAAGCCTCCCCTATTTTGAACCCCTCTAGTCCATCTACTCAGCAGGAAGAACCTGCTAACCCTAACCCTAACCCTAACCCTAACACATAACCCTAACCCTAACCCTAACCCCTAACCCTAACCCTAACCCCTAACCCCTCTAGTCCATCTACTCAGCAGGAAGAACCTGCTAACCCTAACCCTAACCCTAACCCTAACCCTAACCCTAACCCCTAACCCTAGTAACAGCCTCCCCTATTTTGAATCCCTCTAGTCCATCTACTCAGCAGGAAGAACCTGCTAACCCTAACCCTAACCCTAAGCCTAACATATAACCCTAACCCTAACCCTAACCCCTAACCCTAACCCTAACCCCTCTAGTCCATCTACTCAGCAGGAAGAACCTGCTAACCCTAACCCTAACCCCTAACCCTACCCCTAACCCTAACCCTAACCCTAACCCTAACCCTAACCCTAACCCTATAAAGATAAAGAGACTGGTACTCAGGCTAGGTGGAACGTTAGCAAAAGAGACTGGTACTCAGGCTAGGTGGAATGTTAGCTAAAGAGACTGGTACTCAGGCCTGGTGGAATGTTAGCTAAAGAGACTGGTACTCAGGCCTGGTGGAATGTTAGCTACAGAGACTGGTACTCAGGCCTGGTGGAATGTTAGCTAAGGAGACTGGTACTCAGGCCTGGTGGAATGTTAGCTAAAGAGACTGGTACTCAGGCTAGGTGGAATGTTAGCTAAAGAGACTGGTACTCAGGCCTGGTGGAATGTTAGCTAAAGAGACTGGTACTCAGGCCTGGTGGAATGTTAGCTACAGAGACTGGTACTCAGGCCTGGTGGAATGTTAGCTAAGGAGACTGGTACTCAGGCCAGGTGGAATGTTAGCTAAAGAGACTGGTACTCAGGCCTGGTGGAATGTTAGCTAAATAGACTGGTACTCAGGCTAGGTGGAATGTTAGCTAAAGAGACTGGTACTCAGGCTAGGTGGAACGTTAGCTAAAGAGACTGGTACTCAGGCTAGGTGGAATGTTAGCTAAAGAGACTGGTACTCAGGCCTGGTGGAATGTTAGCTACAGAGACTGGTACTCAGGCCTGGTGGACTGTTAGCTACAGAGACTGGTACTCAGGCTAGGTGGAATGTTAGCTAAAGAGACTGGTACTCAGGCCTGGTGGAATGTTAGCTACAGAGACTGGTACTCAGGCCTGGTGGAATGTTAGCTACAGAGACTGGTACTCAGGCCTGGTGGAATGTTAGCTAAAGAGACTGGTACTCAGGCCAGGTGGAATGTTAGCTAAAGAGACTGGTACTCAGGCCTGGTGGAATGTAAGATAAAGAGACTGGTACTCAGGTTAGGTGGAATGTTAGCTAAAGAGACTGGTACTCAGGCCTGGTGGAATGTTAGCTAAAGAGACTGGTACTCAGGCCTGGTGGAATGTTAGCTAAAGAGACTGGTACTCAGGCCTGGTGGAATGTTAGCTAAAGAGACTGGTACTCAGGCTAGGTGGAATGTTAGCTAAAGAGACTGGTACTCAGGCTAGGTGGAATGTTAGATAACGAGACTGGTACTCAGGCCTGGTGGAATGTTAGCTAAAGGGACTGGTACTCAGGCTAGGTGGAATGTTAGCTAAAGAGACTGGTACTCAGGCCTGGTGAAATGTTAGCTAAAGAGACTGGTACTCAGGCCTGGTGGAATGTTAGCTAAAGAGACTGGTACTCAGGCTAGGTGGAATGTTAGCTAAAGAGACTGGTACTCAGGCTAGGTGGAATGTTAGATAACGAGACTGGTACTCAGGCCTGGTGGAATGTTAGCTAAAGGGACTGGTACTCAGGCTAGGTGGAATGTTAGCTAAAGAGACTGGTACTCAGGCCTGGTGAAATGTTAGCTAAAGAGACTGGTACTCAGGCTAGGTGGAATGTTAGCTAAAGAGACTGGTACTCAGGCTAGGTGGAATG
Organism: Coregonus lavaretus; assembly: GCF_964263955.1. NCBI lineage: Eukaryota > Metazoa > Chordata > Actinopteri > Salmoniformes > Salmonidae > Coregonus > Coregonus lavaretus. The sequence goes on along the minus strand of NC_139998.1, from coordinate 60,772,289 downwards.
TTAGCTAAAGAGACTGGTACTCAGGCTAGGTGGAATGTTAGATAAAGAGACTGGTACTCAGGCCAGGTGGAATGTTAGCAAAAGAGACTGGTACTCAGGCCTGGTGGAATGTTAGCTAAAGAGACTGGTACTCAGGCCTGGTGGAATGTTAGCTAAAGGGACTGGTACTCAGGCTAGGTGGAATGTTAGCTAAAGAGACTGGTACTCAGGCCTGGTGAAATGTTAGCTAAAGAGACTGGTACTCAGGCCTGGTGGAATGTTAGCTACAGAGACTGGTACTCAGGCTAGGTGGAATGTTAGCTAAAGAGACTGGTACTCAGGCCTGGTGGAATGTTAGCTAAAGAGACTGGTACTCAGGCCTGGTGGAATGTTAGCTACAGAGACTGGTACTCAGGCCTGGTGGAATGTTAGCTAAAGAGACTGGTACTCAGGCCAGGTGGAATGTTAGCTAAAGAGACTGGTACTCAGGCCTGGTGGAATGTAAGATAAAGAGACTGGTACTCAGGGTAGGTGGAATGTTAGCTAAAGAGACTGGTACTCAGGCCTGGTGGAATGTTAGCTAAAGAGACTGGTACTCAGGCCTGGTGGAATGTTAGCTAAAGAGACTGGTACTCAGGCTAGGTGGAATGTTAGCTAAAGAGACTGGTACTCAGGCTAGGTGGAATGTTAGCTAAAGAGACTGGTACTCAGGCCTGGTGGAATGTTAGATAAAGAGACTGGTACTCAGGCTAGGTGGAATGTTAGCTAAAGAGACTGGTACTCAGGCTTGGTGGAATGTTAGCTAAAGAGACTGGTACTCAGGCTAGTTGGAATGGTAGCTAAAGAGACTGGTACTCAGGCCTGGTGGAATGTTAGCTAAAGAGACTGTTACTCAGGCTAGGTGGAATGTTAGCTAAAGAGACTGGTACTCAGGCCTGGTGAAATGTTAGCTAAAGAGACTGGTACTCAGGCTAGGTGGAATGTTAGATAAAGAGACTGGTACTCAGGTTAGGTGGAATGTTAGCTAAAGAGACTGGTACTCAGGCCTGGTGGAATGTTAGCTAATGAGACTGGTACTCAGGCCTGGTGGAATGTTAGCTAAAGAGACTGGTACTCAGGCCTGGTGGAATGTTAGCTAAAGAGACTGGTACTCAGGCCTGGTGGAATGTTAGCTAAAGAGACTGGTACTCAGGCTAGGTGGAATGTTAGCTAAAGAGACTGGTACTCAGGCTAGGTGGAATGTTAGCTAAAGAGACTGGTACTCAGGCCTGGTGAAATGTTAGCTAAAGAGACTGGTACTCAGGCTAGGTGGAATGTTAGCTAAAGAGACTGGTACTCAGGCTAGGTGGAATGTTAGCTAAAGGGACTGGTACTCAGGCTAGGTGGAATGTTAGCTAAAGAGACTGGTACTCAGGCCTGGTGGAATGTTAGCTAAAGAGACTGGTACTCAGGCCTGGTGGAATGTTAGCTAAAGAGACTGGTACTCAGGCTAGGTGGAATGTTAGCTAAAGAGACTGGTACTCAGGCTAGGTGGAATGTTAGATAACGAGACTGGTACTCAGGCCTGGTGGAATGTTAGCTAAAGGGACTGGTACTCAGGCTAGGTGGAATGTTAGCTAAAGAGACTGGTACTCAGGCCTGGTGAAATGTTAGCTAAAGAGACTGGTACTCAGGCTAGGTGGAATGTTAGCTAAAGAGACTGGTACTCAGGCTAGGTGGAATGTTAGCTAAAGAGACTGGTACTCAGGCTAGGTGGAATGTTAGATAAAGAGACTGGTACTCAGGCCAGGTGGAATGTTAGCAAAAGAGACTGGTACTCAGGCCTGGTGGAATGTTAGCTAAAGAGACTGGTACTCAGGCCTGGTGGAATGTTAGCTAAAGGGACTGGTACTCAGGCTAGGTGGAATGTTAGCTAAAGAGACTGGTACTCAGGCCTGGTGAAATGTTAGCTAAAGAGACTGGTACTCAGGCCTGGTGGAATGTTAGCTACAGAGACTGGTACTCAGGCTAGGTGGAATGTTAGCTAAAGAGACTGGTACTCAGGCCTGGTGGAATGTTAGCTAAAGAGACTGGTACTCAGGCCTGGTGGAATGTTAGCTACAGAGACTGGTACTCAGGCCTGGTGGAATGTTAGCTAAAGAGACTGGTACTCAGGCCAGGTGGAATGTTAGCTAAAGAGACTGGTACTCAGGCCTGGTGGAATGTAAGATAAAGAGACTGGTACTCAGGGTAGGTGGAATGTTAGCTAAAGAGACTGGTACTCAGGCCTGGTGGAATGTTAGCTAAAGAGACTGGTACTCAGGCCTGGTGGAATGTTAGCTAAAGAGACTGGTACTCAGGCTAGGTGGAATGTTAGCTAAAGAGACTGGTACTCAGGCTAGGTGGAATGTTAGCTAAAGAGACTGGTACTCAGGCCTGGTGGAATGTTAGATAAAGAGACTGGTACTCAGGCTAGGTGGAATGTTAGCTAAAGAGACTGGTACTCAGGCTTGGTGGAATGTTAGCTAAAGAGACTGGTACTCAGGCTAGTTGGAATGGTAGCTAAAGAGACTGGTACTCAGGCCTGGTGGAATGTTAGCTAAAGAGACTGTTACTCAGGCTAGGTGGAATGTTAGCTAAAGAGACTGGTACTCAGGCCTGGTGAAATGTTAGCTAAAGAGACTGGTACTCAGGCTAGGTGGAATGTTAGATAAAGAGACTGGTACTCAGGTTAGGTGGAATGTTAGCTAAAGAGACTGGTACTCAGGCCTGGTGGAATGTTAGCTAATGAGACTGGTACTCAGGCCTGGTGGAATGTTAGCTAAAGAGACTGGTACTCAGGCCTGGTGGAATGTTAGCTAAAGAGACTGGTACTCAGGCCTGGTGGAATGTTAGCTAAAGAGACTGGTACTCAGGCCTGGTGGAATGTTAGCTAAAGAGACTGGTACTCAGGCTAGGTGGAATGTTAGCTAAAGAGACTGGTACTCAGGCCTGGTGAAATGTTAGCTAAAGAGACTGGTACTCAGGCTAGGTGGAATGTTAGCTAAAGAGACTGGTACTCAGGCTAGGTGGAATGTTAGCTAAAGAGACTGGTACTCAGGCCTGGTGGAATGTTAGCTAAAGAGACTGGTACTCAGGCTAGGTGGAATGTTAGCTAAAGAGACTGGTACTCAGGCCTGGTGGAATGTTAGCTAAAGAGACTGGTACTCAGGCTAGGTGGAATGTGACTAGGCAACAGGATAGATAATAGACAGTAGCAGCAGTATACTGTAGGTAGGGGTAAAGTGACTAGACAACAGGATAGATAATAGACAGTAGCAGCAGTATACTGTAGGTAGGGGTAAAGTGACTAGACAACAGGATAGATAATAGACAGTAGCAGCAGTATACTGTAGGTAGGGGTAAAGGGACTAGACAACAGGATAGATAATAGACAGTAGCAGCAGTATACTGTAGGTAGGGGTAAAGTGACTAGACAACAGGATAGATAATAGACAGTAGCAGCAGTATACTGTAGGTAGGGGTAAAGGGACTAGGCAACAGGATAGATAATAGACAGTAGCAGCAGTATACTGTAGGTAGGGGTAAAGTGACTAGACAACAGGATAGATAATAGACAGTAGCAGCAGTATACTGTAGGTAGGGGTAAAGTGACTAGGCAACAGGATAGATAATAGACAGTAGCAGCAGTATACTGTAGGTAGGGGTAAAGTGACTAGGCAACAGGATAGATAATAGACAGTAGCAGCAGTATACTGTAGGTAGGGGTAAAGTGACTAGACAACAGGATAGATAATAGACAGTAGCAACAGTATACTGTAGGTAGGGGTAAAGTGACTAGACAACAGGATAGATAATAGACAGTAGCAGCAGTATACTATAGGTAGGGGTAAAGTGACTAGACAACAGGATAGATAATAGACAGTAGCAGCAGTATACTGTAGGTAGGGGTAAAGTGACTAGACAACAGGATATATAATAGACAGTAGCAGCAGTATACTGTAGGTAGGGGTAAAGTGACTAGACAACAGGATAGATAATAGACAGTAGCAGCAGTATACTGTAGGTAGGGGTAAAGTGACTAGACAACAGGATAGATAATAGACAGTAGCAGCAGTATACTGTAGGTAGGGGTAAAGTGACTAGACAACAGGATAGATAATAGACAGTAGCAGCAGTATACTGTAGGTAGGGGTAAAGGGACTAGACAACAGGATAGATAATAGACAGTAGCAGCAGTATACTGTAGGTAGGGGTAAAGTGACTAGGCAACAGGATAGATAATAGACAGTAGCAGCAGTATACTGTAGGTAGGGGTAAAGTGACTAGACAACAGGATAGATAATAGACAGTAGCAGCAGTATACTGTAGGTAGGGGTAAAGGGACTAGACAACAGGATAGATAATAGACAGTAGCAGCAGTATACTGTAGGTAGGGGTAAAGGGACTAGACAACAGGATAGATAATAGACAGTAGCAGCAGTATACTGTAGGTAGGGGTAAAGTGACTAGACAACAGGATAGATAATAGACAGTAGCAGCAGCGTATGTGGTGAGTGTGAAAGTGTGTGTGTGGTGTCAGTATGCATGTGTGTGCATGTTATGTGTGTCTAAGGCGACGGTGGCAAAGGATATCACTGCTACTTAATGCGGATCCAAGATCCACCGGCGTCATGCACGTTTCTGACTGGTGTTGGAACTGTGACAATGGGCAGCCTCGCCGCTTGGCTCCATGGGATATGTAGTGATTTTGCCAACACAGCCAGATGTGTAGACCACAGGAGGTTGGTGGCACCTTAATCGGGGAGGACGGGCTTGTGGTAATGGCTGGAGCGGAATGGGTGGAATGGTTGGGGAGGATGGGCTTGTGGTAATGACTGGAGCGGAATGGGTGGAATGGTTGGGGAGGATGGGCTTGTGGTAATGGCTGGAGCGGAATGGGTGGAATGGTTGGGGAGGATGGGCTTGTGGTAATGGCTGGAGCGGAATGGGTGGAATGGTTGGGGAGGATGGGCTTGTGGTAATGGCTGGAGCGGAATGGGTGGAATGGTTGGGGAGGATGGGCTCGTGGTAATGGCTGGAGCGGATAGGTGGAATGGTTGGGGAGGATGGGCTTGTGGTAATGGCTGGAGTGGAATGGGTGGAATGGTTGGGGAGGATGGGCTTGTGGTAATGGCTGGAGCGGAATGGGTGGAATGGTTGGGGAGGATGGGCTCGTGGTAATGGCTGGAGCGGAATAGGTGGAATGGTTGGGGAGGATGGGCTTGTGGTAATGGCTGGAGCGGAATAAGTGGAATGGTTGGGGAGGATGGGCTTGTGGTAATGGCTGGAGCGGAATGGGTGGAATGGTTGGGGAGGATGGGCTTGTGGTAATGGCTGGAGCGGAATGGGTGGAATGGTTGGGGAGGATGGGCTTGTGGTAATGGCTGGAGCGGAATGGGAACATTCACAGGGTTTTCTTGTGTTTGACGCCATTCCATTAGCGCCGTTCCTCTCATTATTATGAGCCGTCCTCCCCTCAGCAGCCTCCTGTGATGTAGAGTCTTGTACCCTTAACCTTTTTTATACTGAATATCGTATTTGTTGGTTAAATCAGATTTACTAATGTCATGAGGAATCCAGGAACAAGTTAATTGACACGACAAAATGTGAGAGAGTAGCAACTCTACAAAGCGCCATGAAGACAATGAATGACTAAATTACTTTTGGACACAAAGGAGATCCTCCTTCTCACTATTCTATGCGATAGTAGACTGCTTTGTTCATTGGACGTGTGCGAGAGGATCAAAACCGCAAAGTATCATGGGTAAACTGATCTACAAATAATAATGAGTGGTTATTTATGATGCAAGGTGATTTGTAGATCTGTCAGTCGGCAGTCCCCTGCGGTCATTTTGATGCCCTCTAACACGGTCAATGACTTCCATAGATGGTTGTTTAGCAACAAAACCGACGCATGCACAACTATGGGGCAAAACCGACGGGGTTGGCTTAGACTGTTGACATGAAAACTATATTTTGTCTCCAATGTTTATTGAAAACATAAATTTGCACAATGAGCACTTGTCTTTCAAATACATCGTTACGGTTGTTGGTTAGCTAGCTAGCAAATTCTTGCCATATTATTTTATTTAACCTTTATTTAACCAGGTAGGCCAGTTGAGAACAAGTTCTCATTTACAACTGCGACCTGGCCAAGATAAAGCAAAGCAGTGCGATAAAAACAACAACACAGAGTTACATATGGGGTAAAACAAAACATAAAGTCAAAAATACCACAGAAAATATATATACAGTGTGTGCAAATGTAGCAAGTTATGGAGGTAAGGCAATAAATAGGCCATAGTGCAAAATAATTACAATTAGTATTAACACTGGAGTGATAGATGTGCAAGAGATGATGTACTCCTGAGTGGCGCAGTGGTCTAAGGCACTGCATCGCAGTGCTAACTGTGCCACTAGAGATCCTGGTTCGAATCCAGGCTCTGTCGCAGCCGGCCGCGACCAGGAGACTCATGGGTGGTGCACAAGTCGTCCAGGGTAGGGGAGGGAATGGCGGCAGGGATGTAGCTCAGTTGATAGAGCATGGCGTTTGCAACGCCAGGGTTGTGGGTTCGATTCCCACGGGGGGCCAGAATAAAAAAAAAAAGATGTATTCACTAACTGTAAGTCGCTCTGGATAAGAGCGTCTGCTAAATGACGTAAATGTAAAATGATGTGCAAATAGAGATACTGGGGTGCAAATGAGCAAAATAAATAACAATATGAGGTAGTTGGGTGGGCTAATTACAGATGGGCTGTATACAGGTGCAGTGATCGGTAAGCTGCTCTGACAACTGATGCTTAAAGTTAGTGAGGGAGATAAGAGTCTCCAGCTTCAGAGATTTTTGCAGTTCGTTCCAGTCATTGGCAGCAGAGAACTGGAAGGAATGGCGGCCAAAGGAGGTGTTGGCTTTGGGGATGACCAGTGAGATATACTTGCTGGAGCGCAGACTACGGGTGGGTGTTGCTATGGTGACCAATGAGCTAACATAAGACGGGGATTTGCCTAGCAGTGATTTATAGATGACCTGGAGCCAGGGGGTTTGGCGACGAATATGTAGTGAGGACCAGCCTCATATTAGCAGTGACACTCAAAACAAGACATAGTATCAAGAACAATTGAAAATAGCCACTTTTGATTCCCCACATGACAGTTTCTTATCACTGTTGTCATCTGGCCATCCAGAATCACAACAACACACAACCTTCTGGCTCATTGAAGTGTGCACATCGTTTTCGTGATGTTCTCAGCTAACCCGTCTATTGAAACAGAAAAATGAGGGAGTGGGATGTCTCGCTTCCTCTTCCATCTCTGGTGTTGATTCTTCGCAGGCTGGATTCCATCGGTGGTGAACTTTAATTCCTTTCCTTGGAGGCTCTCCTTATGTTGGCTGGATCTGGGGAAGCATTATGCTAAAGTCTACCCACCTCTGGAGACACTACACATAAATAAAAACATCAAGCTTTCTGAATAAAGTCCTTCATTTATAAACCTTTATTTAGAATACATTATTCACAGCATATTCAGAGACCTTATGAAAAACAACTTTCAACTATTGTATCGAATAATTACATGTTCTTACTTCATCACCAACAATTTTCCCCACAATAGTACATAGAAATACATTGTAAAAAAGTAAGACAAATGTTTCCACTAGAAATTATGTGAAAACATCTAAATAAACCCAAAGCACTATACTTCCCTAATAGTGGAAATACAACACTGTAACAAATCAATAAAAATAAAAAAACACCATTAAAAGGTCATTTAAATGGAAAAGGGGATAGAGAGGTAGTGCAATTTTACTGTAAGGAGTTGGTTGCCCCCGCTGGAGCAGCACTGCTGTGTCCAAGGTTTGGACAATACACCTTTCAGTTCCAGAACTATATGCATGGAGCTCAGAACAGAAAGTTATCCTTTGTAACTGAGGCACAGTCGTTCCTTCAAGCTGACAGGCCACCCTGTGGTCTTCACTTCACACACATAGTAATTATCTTCAGGATGGCATCTCTGGGGTAAAAACAACAAGAGAACAACCAGGTAAACTGTACTGTATAATGTCAAAATACGTATTATCTGTTCAGTTGTTCTGATAAATTCCAACATAGACCCAAAACTGTAGTCTTTTTAAAAACAGAAAATTATCTTCATAAATGATGAGACAACAAACCTGATAAAAGGGATGTATGACAAGCCATACCTGCAGAGAAGAGAAGACAGATTGTTCAATTAAACACATTCCACATCCATCAAAGCCTGAAACTTATTATACATAGACTGCATAGATTTGAACACATATTACAATAGGAACAAAAGCTAACTCACCAGGCAAATGCTATGACTTGCAAAATGCAAAACAACAATGCGAGACCAAAGTTCTTCCACTAGAAAAAAATTAAATGTTAGTAACAAAAGTCCCCTAATATAAATAGAGTTAAGAATCTAATTTATCATCAGGGAACTTTGACCTTTGGCCAGGAGACTATAGGCATCCGCTGATCATGAACATCAAATACACTTATTAACTATTTGGTCATAAAATAATGAACGGAGTGGCTGCAGGTCCGATATAATAATGAACGGAGTGGCTGCAGGTCCGATATAATAATGAACGGAGTGGCTGCAGGTCCGATATAATGATGAACGGAGTGGCTGCAGGTCCGATATAATAATGAACGGAGTGGCTGCAGGTCCGATATAATGATGAACGGAGTGGCTGCAGGTCCGATATAATAATGAACGGAGTGGCTGCAGGTCCGATATAATGATGAACGGAGTGGCTGCAGGTCCGATATAATAATGAACGGAGTGGCTGCAGGTCCGATATAATGATGAACGGAGTGGCTGCAGGTCCGATATAATAATGAACGGAGTGGCTGCAGGTCCGATATAATGATGAACGGAGTGGCTGCAGGTCCGATATAATAATGAACGGAGTGGCTGCAGGTCCGATATAATGATGAACGGAGTGGCTGCAGGTCCGATATAATAATGAACGGAGTGGCTGCAGGTCCGATATAATGATGAACGGAGTGGCTGCAGGTCCGATATAATAATGAACGGAGTGGCTGCAGGTCCGATATAATGATGAACGGAGTGGCTGCATGTCCGATATAATAATGAACGGAGTGGCTGCAGGTCCAACAAACTACTGACAACATTTCTCCCAAATTCCAAATAAAAATATTGTCATTTAGAGCATTTATTTGCAGAAAATGACAACTGGTAAAAATAACAAAATAACAAAAAATATGCAGTGTTGTCAGACCTCGAATAATGCAAAGAAAATCAGTTCATGTTCATTTTTAAACAACACAATAGTAATGTTTTAACTTAGGAAGAGTTCAGAAATCTATATTTGGTGGAATAACCCAGATTTTCAATCACAGCTTTCATGCGTCTTGGCATGCTCTCCACCAGTCTTTCACATTGATGTTGGGTGACTTTATGCCACTCCTGGCGCAAAAATTCAAGCAGCTCGGCTTTGTTTGATGGCTTGTGACCATCCATCTTCCTCTTGATCACATTCCAGAAGTTTTCAATGGGGTTCAGGTCTGGATATTGGGCTGGCCATGACAGGGTTTTGATCTGGTGGTCCTCCATCCACACCTTGATTGACCTGGCTGTGTGGCATGGCACATTGTCCTGCTGGAAAAATCAATCCTCAGAGTTTGGGAACAATGTCAGTGCAAAAGGAAGCAAGTTTTCTTCCAGGACAACCTTGTACGTGGCTTGATACATGCGTCCTTCTCAAAGACAAATCTGCCCGATTCCAGCCTTGCTGAAGCACCCCCAGATCATCACCGATCCTCCACCAAATTTCACAGTGGGTGCGAGACACTGTGGCTTGTAGTCCTCTCCAGGTCTCCGTCTAACCATTAGACGACCAGATGTTGGGCAAAGCTGAAAATTGGACTCATCAGAGAAGATGACCTTACTCCAGTCCTCTACGGTCCAATCCTTATGGTCTTTTGCAAACCTCAGCCTGGCTCTTCTTTGCTTCTCATTGATGAAGGGCTTTTTTTCTAGCTTTGCACGACTTCAGCCCTGCCCCTAGGAGCCTGTTTCGAACCGTCCTCGCCATGCACTTCACCCCAGCTGCCGTTTGCCATTCTTTTTGTAGGTCACTTGATGTCATCCTACGGTTGTTGAGTGACATTCGAATGAGTTGGCGGTCATCCCGGTCAGTAGAGAGTCGTTTTCGCCCTCTGCCGGTCTGTAGCTTTGTTGTCCCCAATGTCTGCTGCTTGACCTTGTTCTTATGAACCGCCGTCTTTTACATTTTAAGGATGGAAGCAACCTGACGCTCACTGTTTCCCTCTGCCAGTAAAGCCAGAATTGAACCCTTATTTTCCTCACTCAAAACTTTCCTTTTCAACTCTTTTGGCATGGTCAATAGTTATTTTTTGATTAATATTACTTTTGAGGTACTTTTAGCACTGTTTTTGCCATCCAGCTGGTCCTATTGCAAGAGGATAGTGATGACCACAGCAGTGGTTTTTATACTTTCCCTCGTTAAATAAGATTTGGTTCATGTGATCACCTAATCAGTACCTAATTCAGTAAAATGAGGTGTGCCTGTGTTGGAATTCAACAGACACTGGAATGGAATGGCTGTCATACATGTAGAGATGCTGATTTAAGAAACATTTGCAGTGGTCTCTTCATTTTTCCCACAGCTGTAAATATAGCTATTTAAAAATATATATCTATTCAAATATCTTGCATATCTTATTTTCCATCATTATCAATTAATATGCGTAATAATGTCGGCAGTTCATGCGTAGGATTTTAACCTATAACCCGGATTGCCATTGTATTACATTACATTTTTGACAAGCAATTATTATTTTAGCAAACAATTATTGTGGTTCATCCTATATTCTCCCTAACATCCTTACCCCCTTGCAACAGATGTGGGATAAACACACACACACACACACACACACACACACACACACTCTAACACACTCAACCCCTTTCCTCCACAATCAACCATAAGATCAGATGCTCAACGGTTGTTACATCCCAGAGCCCAACTCAAGAAAGGACCTGATTTACAAATGCATATACAGTTACAGCTGTTTGAGAAAGCATGCAAGATTGAGCACAAATTGACAACAATGTGAGATTTGATTAATCTATTTAATCTATGTCAAGTCCTAGGTGATGGAGATCAGATCCACCCTCTTCACCTGAGACACAAACACTCTGGTCCCCCGTTGTAACCATTTTTCCCAAGCATCTCCGTGCAGTCAGACCTTTGATTATTTTGTGCCAGCTGGGCCACAATGATAAGCCCCCTCTCTGATTGTCCGAGTGTGACCCCCTCCCCATGGGTTACTGCAGCCAGTGTTGCCAGCACTGCCACTACCTGGGTGGGGGTACCCCACCGGAATCCCCACCGGCTAGGTACAAGGTCGTCAAGGTTCTCATTAGCAGCTTTGAGAATTTCCTTGTATATTATGCTCTCCCATCAGGGGGCTTTGGCTTTGTAGGACCAACCCTGCCAGGCAGGCTCAGAATCTTGAGGGGGCGGTGCTGCTCAAGTAGGTCTCTGACCACATTTATCTTTCTGTTTTGGCTGCATATAGGCAACTCACAGCAGGGCCATAAAACAGATGGGGACGTCTCTTTGGTGTATGGGTCGCTCAGGTGGGTGTCTAGGATATAGGGTTGGGGATCGTTCCATCATGTTAGGACAATAAAAATATATATTAGATGTATACTATATTTTCAAATGTATATCCCTCATCTGCACAAAATTGAAAGCTCTCTCTCACAACCCCTGCTCACAGACACACGTTGGTTCTGGGATATGCAACCATTTCCTTTCTCACTCACTTAACGCCACACTTATTAAAACACAAAAACGCACACGACATCTTCCATCACAATACATCCACACATACTGTGCCTTCTATGTCTTCTGTTTGCTATGTTTTTATCTCCACTATGTTGATTGAGTACTTGTGTTCTAATTTAGTTGTATTTGAAGATGTATTATTTTGCTTGTTTTCTTTTCTTGTAATACCGTCTTATCCCTTTATAAAATACTATACCTACTATAAATGTTCTTTATTATTACAATCCCTACCATGGCTAGTATTGGGTGTTCCATTCCAATCCCTACCATGGCTAGTGTTGGGTGTTCCATTCCAATCCCTACCATGGCTAGTATTGGGTGTTCCATTCCAATCCCTACCATGGCTAGTATTGGGTGTTCCATTCCAATCCCTACCATGGCCAGTATTGGGTGTTCCATTCCAATCCCTACCATGGCTAGTATTGGGTGTTCCATTCCAATCCCTACCATGGCTAGTATTGGGTGTTCCATTCCAATCCCTACCATGGCTAGTATTGGGTGTTCCATTCCAATCCCTACCATGGCCAGTATTGGGTGTTCCATTCCAATCCCTACCATGGCTAGTATTGGGTGTTCCATTCCAATCCCTACCATGGCTAGTATTGGGTGTTCCATTCCAATCCCTACCATGGCTAGTGTTGGGTGTTCCATTCCAATCCCTACCATGGCTAGTATTGGGTGTTCCATTCCAATCCCTACCATGGCTAGTGTTGGGTGTTCCATTCCAATCCCTACCATGGCTAGTGTTGGGTGTTCCATTCCAATCCCTACCATGGCTAGTGTTGGGTGTTCCATTCCAATCCCTACCATGGCTAGTATTGGGTGTTCCATTCCAATCCCTACCATGGCTAGTATTGGGTGTTCCATTCCAATCCCTACCATGGCTAGTGTTGGGTGTTCCATTCCAATCCCTATCATGGCTAGTATTGGGTGTTCCATTCCAATCCCTACCATGGCTAGTATTGGGTGTTCCATTCCAATCCCTACCCTGGCTAGTATTGGGTGTTCCATTCCAATCCCTACTATGGCTAGTATTGGGTGTTCCATTCCAATCCCTACCATGGCTAGTATTGGGTGTTCCATTCCAATCCCTACCATGGCTAGTATTGGGTGTTCCATTCCAATCCCTACCATGGCTAGTATTGGGTGTTCCATTCCAATCCCTACCATGGCTAGTGTTGGGTGTTCCATTCCAATCCCTACCATGGCTAGTATTGGGTGTTCCATTCCAATCCCTACCATGGCTAGTATTGGGTGTTCCATTCCAATCCCTACCATGGCTAGTATTGGGTGTTCCATTCCAATCCCTACCATGGCTAGTGTTGGGTGTTCCATTCCAATCCCTATCATGGCTAGTATTGGGTGTTCCATTCCAATCCCTACCATGGCTAGTATTGGGTGTTCCATTCCAATCCCTACCATGGCTAGTATTGGGTGTTCCATTCCAATCCCTACCATGGCTAGTATTGGGTGTTCCATTCCAATCCCTACCATGGCCAGTATTGGGTGTTCCATTCCAATCCCTACCATGGCTAGTATTGGGTGTTCCATTCCAATCCCTACCATGGCTAGTATTGGGTGTTCCATTCCAATCCCTACCATGGCTAGTGTTGGGTGTTCCATTCCAATCCCTACCATGGCTAGTATTGGGTGTTCCATTCCAATCCCTACCATGGCTAGTATTGGGTGTTCCATTCCAATCCCTACCATGGCTAGTATTGGGTGTTCCATTCCAATCCCTACCATGGCTAGTATTGGGTGTTCCATTCCAATCCCTACCATGGCTAGTATTGGGTGTTCCATTCCAATCCCTACCATGGCTAGTATTGGGTGTTCCATTCCAATCCCTACCATGGCTAGTATTGGGTGTTCCATTCCAATCCCTACCATGGCTAGTATTGGGTGTTCCATTCCAATCCCTACCATGGCTAGTATTGGGTGTTCCATTCCAATCCCTACCATGGCTAGTATTGGGTGTTCCATTATTCGACTCCTCTATTAGAACTTTCAGAATAGCCATGGAGTAGTCTTTGTGTCGCGGAACATTTGGTTTATTGACAACAAGAGCAACACGCTTCCCTTTTAATCTATTTTCCTTGAAGATTGCAGAACGGCGCAGAGTTCTGTACCCAATCTCCCTCGGGAACTGATCATTAATGCCTATTTTCGTGCCAGCAAGTCTTTTACCTAGGCTTTTAACCATTACTTTATCCTTAAAAAAAGAAAATTTGGCAACGATTGGACGATCATATCTCTGTCCGCTTTGTCCGACACGGTGTACACGTTCAAGTTGTATTTTGTCGACAGCCTCGAGTGGAATTTGAAGCGCTGTAAGAAATAAGTCCTTCACTATCTTTATCTGTAATCTCTCCCTCCTTTTCCAGGATACCTGTAAGTACTAGATTTTCTCTCATCGATCTAGTCTGTATGTCTAGTAAGGCTTCTCTCAGAAAGTTGTTCTCCTTTTTAAGTTCCTTAACGTCCGTTTCCATCTTAGTGCCGGTCCCTTTTAGTTTTTTTTGTATCGCTCTCCATTATCGCAGCTTTTCCGTCACAAATTTCAAGACTCGCCTTCAACTCTTTTACATCATTACTGACCAACTCTAGTATGCCCAGTTTGTCATTTATCAACAGGTCACTTTCCGCACTTACCAGTCCCAGTGGTGAAAACCATAAATCAACTGTATCAGTCGAGGAGTCGCGTTTTCTCTCGGAGATTGATTGTCCTCGTTTATCTTCCATCATGTTTGGGTGTTGCGTGTTGTTGTAATATTAGTCGATATATTTCTCTAGCCTTATAATTTGTTTTGTGTTATTATCCAGATTGAATGTTATTACCCACGAATATATGAAATGTTAATATTTAGTCTAACTTACTGATATTGAATATTGTTTGTATCTTGAGGTGATTTGTACCGCTGTGTATTCAATACACCATCTTGTATACCTGCACTCTACCGGAAGTTGATAGTGCTGTTAAGAAAGCAGAGCAGCGCTTTATTATGGGCAGACTTCTCCCCATCTTAGCTACTATTGTATCAATATGTTTTGACATGCATGTCAGTCTCTCCTGGCTCAGAGTAGAAGAGACATTTTTTTCTGAGGTCTTGGCTGATTTCTTTTGATTTTCCCATGATGTCAAGCAAAGAGGCACTGAGTTTGAAGGTAGACCTTGAAATACATCCACAGGTACACCTCCAATTGACTCAAATGATGTCAATTAGCCTATCAGAAGCTTCTAAAGCCATGGCATCAATTTCTGTAATTTTCCAAGCTGTTTAAAGGCACAGTCAACTTAGTGTATGTAAACTTCTGACCTACTGGAATTTTGATACAGTGAATTATAAGTGAAATAATCTGTCTGTAAACAATTGTTGGAAAAATTACTTGTGTCATGCACAAAGTAGATGTCCTAACCGACTTGCCAAAACTATAGTTTGTTAACAAGAAATGTGTGGAGTGGTTGAAAAACGAGTTTTAATGATTCCAACCGAAGTGTATGTAAACTTCCGACTTCAACTGTACATATTACCTCGACTAACCTGTACCCCCGCACATTGACTCGGTACCCCCTGTATATAGCTTCGTTGTTGTCATTTTATTGTGTTATTTATTTATTTAATTTTCTTAACTATTATTTTTCTTAAAACTGCATTGTTGGTAAGGTCTACACCGGTTGTATTCTATGCATGTGACAAATAAATATTGATTTGGCTATTTCAGCCACACTAGTTGCTGACAGGTGTGTAAAATCGAACACACAGCCATGCAATCTCCAAAGACAAACATTGGCAGTAGAATGGCCTTACTGAAGAGCTAAGACTTTCAACGTGGCACCGTCATAGGATGCCACCTTTCCAACAAGTCAGCTCGTCAAATTTCTGCCCTGCTAGAGCTGCCCCGGTCCCTGCTAGAGCTGCCCTGCTAGAGCTGCCCCGGTCAACTGATCTCTGCCCTGCTAGAGCCGTCATAGGATGCCACCTTTCCAACAAGTCAGCTCGTCAAATTTCTGCCCTGCTAGAGCTGCCCCGGTCAACTGTAAGTGCTGTTATTGTGTAATAGAAACATCTAGCAGCAACAACGGCTCAGCCCTGAAGTAGTAGGCCACACAAGTTCACAGAACGGGACCGCCGAGTGCTGAAGAACGTAATGCCTAAGAATCGTCTGTCCTCGGTTGCAAAACACTACCGAGTTCCAAACTGCCTCTGGAAGCAACGTCAGCGCAAGAACTGTTCATCGGGAGCTTCGTGTGTCCCCTGTAGCTCAGTTGGTAGAGCATGGCGCTTGCAACGCCAGGGTTGTGGGTTCGTTTCCCACGAGGGGCCAGTACGAAAATGTATGCACTCACTAACTGTAAGTCGCTCTGGATTAGAGCGTCTGCTAAATTACTAAAAAATGCAAAATGTAAATTAATAGGTTTTCCATGGCCGAGCAGCCGCACACAAGCATAAGATCACCATGAGCAATGCCAAGCGTCGGCTGGAGTGGTGTAAAGCTCACCGCCATTGGACTCTGGAGCAGCGTTCTCTGGAGTGATGATGCACACTTTACCGTCCGACGGACGAATCTGGGTTTGGCGGATGCCAGGAGAATGCTACCTGCCGAATGCATAGTGCCAACTGTAAAGTTTGGTGGAGGAGGAATAATGGTCTGGGGCTGTTTTTCATGGTTCGGGCTAGGCCCCTTAGTTCCAGTGAAGGGAAATCTTAACGCTACAGCATACAATGACGTTCTAGACGATTCTGTGCTTCCAACTTTGTGGTAACAGTTTGGGGAAAGCCCTTTCCTGTTTCAGCATGACAAAGCCCCCGTGCACAAAGCGAGGTCCATACAGAAATGTTTTGTCGAGATCGGTGTGGAAGAACTTGATTGTCCTGCACAGAGCCCGGACCTCAACCCCATCGAACACCTTTGGGATGAATTGGAACGCCGACTGCGAGCCAGGCCTAATCGCCCAACATCAGTGCCTGACCTCACTAATGCTCTTGTGGCTGAATGGAAGCAAGTCCCTGCAGCAATGTTCCAACATCTAGTGGAAAGCCTTCCCAGAAGAGTGGAGGCTGTTATAGCAGCAAAGGGGGGACCAACTCCATATTAATGCCCATGTTTTTGGAATGAGATGTTCGACGAGCAGGTACTTTTGGCCATGTAGTGTATATGTGCAGTTTACTTCTATCAGAACATATGTTCAGTTTGCTTCTATCAGAACTCAGCTAGGCAAAGCGAATGTCTGTGCTCGCATACTCCCTGAAGACCTGGCAATATTACTGTTGTTTGTCCCTCGTGAGCCACCGTAGCAACAACATAGCCATAACACTTCCTCAAAATAATCTGAATGAATCTAAGATAAATCAAGAAATCTGTAATTTATTTAGACGTTTTTGCGGAGTCACGCAATTTTACATCTAACTAAGATGTTTTGCAAAGTATTTCTGAAGTGACAAAATGTGCATGAAAACTAGTCGTCTCTCGTTGAACGACAACAAACACTTAATTGAAGAATCCATTGTTCCTGCTAGGAGTAGTACTGTTGACCAATCACAGACGAGGGGGCGGAGACCCGAACTTGACTTGCCTCAATAAAACATTTTGTGTGCACAAACAGCCGGAAAAAAACATGCTGAAAACATCACAAAATTCATCAAAATATAGGCTTAACTCACCCAGAAGGCTGCACAGAGAGTCAACACAATACAGGTCTAGAAAACAGAACAGAAAACAAGTTCATTCAAACTTTATGCACCTTTGGTTTCTTTGTAGGATTCTCATTATTTGCATATTTGCATACTGCTACAAAATGACATGAAAGGGAATGCAGTCCTTTCTAAAGCTGGTCCTCACCAACATGATAGTAGTGGCCAGAGCTCTGGTCTTATCACACATCCTCTTCAGCTGTTTGACTGGTCCCATCAGGAACATGGTGCTGAGGACAGGTTAGGTTTAGTTAGAGACTGCTAAGGAAACACACACCCACATAGAAGGACACAATCACCCTCTTTGTTATAAATTGTTGACATGTTTCTAAGGACATAAATCACATATCAGGGCATTGACAGTTTACTGCATCATATTTGTCATGATGAAGGAAATGTTGTCATAATGAAAAGGTCCGGAGTCATCACGTGTTGGGGGCATCCTGCTGAATCTCACCTGCAGAGGGAACAGAGGTTTCCAAAGGAATACAAGATGATGAAGAGGAGGATTCCTATTTTGGGGACGAAGAGCATACATGCCCCCTGTAGAGGCAAGACAGATCATTTATCAGTTTCAACCTCCAAATTGAAGATGTCATTAATATAAACCATTTTAAAAAGGGGCAGTGCAGCCAAAAACGTGATTTAATGTTGTTTTAATGATATTTCCACACTATGATGTTGAAATAACACTCTGAAAATTATGAGAATGCCCTTTCAGTGTAAGAGCTTTTTGAAAACAATGCCTGGAATTTCAGCCTGTTCAGGTGGGATGGAGATTTTTGCCCAGAGCATGACATCACAATCTGATCTGATTATTCTGACCAATGACCAGTCATGTTTTATTTGTATCCTCCTACTTTGGCTCTAGACCCTTCCAACTCAACTCTGGACCTGGAAACCAGTTCTACTGGACCTTGAAACCAGTTCCACTGCATTTTTCATTGTTCCCCTCTAATCAGGGACTGATTTAGACCTGGGAAACCAGGTGTGTGCAATTAATTAACAGGTAGAACAGAAAACCAGCAAGCACCAGACCTCGTAGGGTAAGAGTTGAATACCCCTGGTCTAACGCTAGATAACTATTTCCTTTAAAGGGATTTTGGCAATGACACCCTTTACCTACTTCCCCAGAGTCAGATGAACTGGTGGAAACCATCTTTATGTATCTGTGTCCAGTATGAAGGAAGTTAGGTAGTTTCCTGAGCCAACGCTAACTCACAGCACAATGACTGGAAGTTTACAGGAACAGCTAGCATGCTAGCTATTCCCATAGACTGCCGGTCATTGCGTTACGCTAGTTAGCAACTTCCTTCAAACTGCATGCAGAGACATAAAGATGGTTTCCACGAGTTCATCTGACTCTGGGTCAGTAGGTAAAGGGCGTCATTGCCAAAAGGGGCGTAGATAAAGGGTGTCATTTATCCCTTTAAAGTAACGTGGGGCAGAACACATGAAGGTGGTGAGTTTCACCTGAACTAAACAAAACACCTGAGGCATCTGAATTAAACAAAAGATGTTGCACATTCTTGAGAGCAGGATGAACCAGTCGCACCACATCTCTCTGGATGCACAAGGTGTCTGCTGATCGGAAATGGGCGGTGCGCAAATGAGCACAAACACACATTTTAATACTGTAAATAATTGTATGTAGGAAAGCAACATATTCAAATCTACTTACCAAGACTGAGCAGGTGACCCCAATCACAAAACAGACCATAAATCCCTTCACTCGTGTACCCCAACCCAAAGTAGATGCTTCATTTGCTGCCTGAAACAAGTAAAGTCAGTCAGTGAAGAGCCACAGGTCGAGTTCACATGATGAGAGAGAAGATGCATTGATTTAAGAATATACTTTTAATTAAATTTGATTCCTATACATCCATATATTTTACACTTTAATTACAATTTATTATTATGTTTCTATAATAATGACAGTTGATTAAAGGTATGAATATTAGCCTAGAATATCCATTTATACTACATTTGATAAATTCGTTTTTTTACCTGCAAGATGTTGCCGTTTTCATTGGGTCCATCCGTTCCGCTCAAAACTGATTTAAGTTTGTCCATGACTTTTAACGCGTTGGCTGAGCGCAGTAAGTCAGGACTGTTTGATGTATTTTGCGTCCGGTTGAGGTCCGGTGAGGTGACGTTACTTCGGAAGCTGAAACTAGTTATGATCCCATTTCCCAGTGGGCGGAGCTAGGCATGTTGCTACGGAGACTGGCCATGTTCGAGAGGATCAAAACCGTAATGTATCATGGGTAAATTGTGACTGACTGACTGATCTACAAATAATAATTAGTAGTTATTTATGACTCAAGGTTGTTTGTAGATCAGTCAGTCGGCAGTCGCCTGCACTGTTGGCTGCAATGTTAAACAAAGGCCTCTCATTTTACAATGGGTCAGTGATGTTAATTTAAATTTTTAATTTCACCTTTATTTAACCAGGTAAGCCAGTTGAGAACAAGTTCTCATTTACAACTGCGACCTGGCCAAGATAAAGCAACAACACAGTTACATATGGAATAAACAAAACGTACAGTCAAAAACACAATAGAAAATCTATATACAGTGTGTGCAAATGTAGTAAGTTATGGAGGTAAGGCAATAAATAGGCCATAGTGCAAAATAATTACAATTTAGTATTAACACTGGAGTGATAGATTTGCAGAAGATGTTGTGCAAATAGAGATACTGGGGTGCAAATGAGCAAAATAAATAACAATATGGGGATGAGATAGTTGGGTGGGCTAATTACAGATGGGCTGTGTACAGGTGCAGTGATCGGTAAGCTGCTCTGACAACTGATGCTTAAAGTTAGTGAGGGAGATAAGTGTCTCCAGCTTCAGAAATGTTTGCAGTTCGTTCCAGTCATTTGCAGCAGAGAACTGGAAGGAATGGCGGCCAAAGGTGTTGGCTTTGGGGATGACCAGTGAGATATACCTGCTGGAACGCATACTATGGGTGGGTGTTGCTATGGTGACCAATGATCTAAGATAAGGCGGGGATTTGCCTTGAAGTGATTTATAGATGACCTGGAGCCAGTGGGTTTGGCGACGAATATGTAGTGAGGGCCAGCCAACGAGAGCGTACAGGTCACAATGGTGGGTAGTATATGGGGCTTTGGTGACAAAACGGATGGCACTGTGATAGACTACATCCAATTTGCTGAGTAGAGTGTTGGAGGCTATTTTGTAAATGACATCGCCAAAGTCAAGGATCGGTAGGATAGTGAGTTTTACGAGGGCATGTTTGGCAGCATGAGTGAAGGAGGCTTTGTTGTGAAATAGGAAGCCGATTCTAGATTTAACTTTAGATTGGAGATTTCTTAATGTGAGTCTGGAAGGAGAGTTTACGGTCTAACCAGACACCTAGGTATTTGTAGTTGTCCACATATTCTAAGTCAGACCCGCCGAGAGTAGTGATTCTAGTCGGGTGGGCAGGTGCAAACAGCGTTCCTCTGTAGCTCAGTTGGTAGAGCATGGCGCTTGCAACGCCAGGGTTGTGGGTTCGATTCCCACGGGGGGCCAGTATGATTTTTTAAAATTATACACTCACTAACTTTAAGTCGCTATGGATAAGAGCGTCTGCTAAATGAAAAAAAAAGAATTTAGTTTTACGAGCGTTTAAGAGCAGTTGGAGGCTACGGAAGGAGTGCTGTATGGCATTGAAGCTCGTTTGGAGGTTTGTTAACACAGTGTCCAATGAAGGGCCAGATGTATACAAAATGGTGTCGTCTGCGTAGAGGTGGATCTGAGAGTCACCAGCAGCAAGAGCGACATCATTGATATACACAGAGAATAGAGCCGGCCCGAGAATTGAACCCTGTGGCACCCCCATAGAGACTGCCAGAGGTCCAGACAACAGGCCCTCCGATTTGACACATTGAACTCTATCTGAGAAGTAGTTGGTGAACCAGGCGAGGCAGTCATTTGAGAAACCAAGGTTTCTGTGTAGTAATGATAATATATTTTAGACAAGTGTTTTGCAGTGAATTTAGTCTATGACTTAATAATTAAAATACTGTATCTTTGAGTAGCAAACAGGGGAACAATGAGTCCCAGACTGTTCTCAATAGAACATGTGTTTCTTTGAAAGCACTGCCTTGGATAGAATAGAACATTCAGTTTGTTTACCTGAATTCTTTTGATTCACTTGTGACCAGAACAACACTATTTATTTTACTCGACTAGAGCTTGCAATAAATGGTGTTTCTTTGAAAACATTGCCTGGCTGAGGTTAGAACATTCAGTTTTTCTGCCTGAGTGTGGCGCTGCGTCGTTGGATTACTTAGTGACCAGAGCCAGTTGGAAGACTGCCGACTGACTGATCAACAAATCCCGTTGCTGACAGGTGTATAAAATTGAGCACAACGCCATGCAATCTCCATAGACAAACATTGGCGGTAGAATGGCCTTACTGAAGAGCTCAGTGACTTTCAACGTGGCACCGTCATAGGATGCCACCTTTCCAAAAAGTCAGTTTGTCAAATTTCTGCCCTGCTAAAGCTTCCCCGGTCAACTTCAAGTGCTGTTACTGTGAAGTGGAAACGTCTAGGAGCAACAACGGCTCAGCCGCGAAGTGGCAGGCCACACAAGCTCACAGAACGGGACCACAGAGTGCTGAAGCGCATAGCATAAAATCTTCTGTCCTCGGTTGCAACACTCACTACTGAGTTCCAAACTGCCTCTGGAAGCAACGTCAGCACAATAACTGTTCGTTGGGAGCTTCATGAAATGGGTTTCCATACAAGCCTAAGATCACCATGCACAATGCCAATTGTCCACTGGAGTGGTATAAAGCTCACCACCATTGGACTCTGGAGCAGTGGAAACACGTTCCCTGTAGTGATGATACACACTTTACCATCTGGCAGATGCCAGGAGAACGCTACCTGCCCGAATGCATAGTTAACTGTAAAGTTTGGTGGAGGAGGAATAATGGTCTGGGGCTGTTTTTCATGGTTCGGGCTAGGCCCCTTAGCTCCAGTGAAGGGAAATCTTAATGCTACATCATGCAATGACATTCTAGACGATTCTGTGCTTCCAACTTTGTGGCAACAGTTTGGAGAAGGCCCTTTCCTATTTCAGCATGACCATGCCCCCGTGCACAAAGCGAGGTCCATACAGAAATGGTTTATCGTGATCGGTGTGGAAGAACTTGACTGTCCTGCACAGATCTCTGACCTCTACCCCATCGAACACCTTTGGGATGAATTGGAACGCCGACTGCGAGCCAGGCCTAATTGCCCAACATCAGTGCCAGACCTCACTAATGCTCTTGTGGCTGAATGGAAGCAAGTCCCCACAGCAATGTTCCAACATCTAGTGGAAAGCCTTCCCAGAAGAGTGGGGGCTGTTATAGCAGCAAAGGGGGGACAAACTCCATATTAATGCCCATGATTTTGGAATGAGATGTTCGACGAGCAGGTGTCCACATACTTTTGGTAATGTAGTGTAGCTAGCTGTGTTTGCTATACCTAGAATGTACTGTAGTCTAATGTTATAGCAAGTTAGCTAGCTAGCTTCAAATGCTAGCTAGATAATTAAGTTATGTGCACAGCCGCTAGGTTAACATTAGCTTGCTAGATTATCATTATCAAGTCAACTGAACTAGCTAGCTAGCTTGTCTAGCCACAAAAAGCTTGTGATCATTTGGCCAGGAACACAAATTACACTCAGCTGAGACTGTGATATGAGATCACTGATTACACTCACCTGAGACTGTGAGATGAGATCACTAATTACACTTACCTGAGACTGTGAGATGAGATCACTAATTACACTTACCTGAGACTGTGAGATGAGATCACTAATTACACTTACCTGAGACTGTGAGATGAGATCACTAATTACACTTACCTGAGACTGTGAGATGAGATCACTAATTACACTTACCGGAGACTGTGAGATGGGATCACTAATTACACTTACCGGAGACTGTAAGATGAGATCACTAATTACACTTACCTGAGACTGTGAGATGAGATCACTAATTACACTTACCTGAGACTGTGAGATGGGATCACTAATTACACTTACCGGAGACTGTGAGATGGGATCACTAATTACAGGTACGAGGCACCCAGAGCATGCCTCGTACCTGCAGCAGCACCCAGAGCATGCCTCGTACCAGCAGCAGCACCCAGAGCATTCCTCGTACCTGCAGCAGCACCCAGAGCATGCCTCGTACCTGCAGCAGCACCCAGAGCATGCCTCGTACCTGCAGCAGCACCCAGAGCATGCCTCGTACCTGCAGCAGCACCCAGAGCATGCCTCGTACCTGCGGCAGCACCCAGAGCATGCCTCGTACCTGCAGCAGCACCCAGAGCATGCCTCGTACCTGCGGCAGCACAACGATGTCCGTGTCATGATGGCTGACTTCTTGCAGTTTCTGTTACTATGAAAACCGAGCAACGTCATCATGTTTGCCCACTCAAGGTGAGGTGTTGAAGGGGCCCCCCGGGGTCCTCACTTCGCCTCCCGCTGACCCCCGAGGGGGGCCCTTCAACACCTCACCTTGAGGACACACACTGTGGCTGTGTCTCAATACTCTAATAGCTTCCTCCCACAGCCACTTTAGTGAGGACAATACTATTCTGGTTAGGACTTGTCACTAGTATGTACAGAAGCCCTCCAGATCTAGAGTACTGATCAAACAGGAGTGCTTTTATGGATGTTTTGTATTTTATCTTGTTATACTGTTTTTACTGTCTACTGTTTTTTTTGCGTGAGCTGCACTGAAGCTAATTCCAATTAACTCTGTTGATATGGCAACCACAAGAGTTCCATTTGTGTGAATTAGCTTCAGTGCAGCTGGTGGGAATAAACATCTCATGTATTATTGTCACGGTTTCGGCCGAGGCTGCCCCTCCTCCTTGTTCGGGCAGGCTTCGGCGGTCGTCGTCCCCGGAGTACTAGCTGCCACCGTTCGATGTTTCATGTTTGTTTGGTTTTGTCTGTTTGTAACACCTGTCCCTTGTTAGTGTTTGATTGTGTTCCCTATTTAAGTTTCGTATGTTGGGTCAGGTGTTATGTGTGATTGTTTTTGTCAGCTGTTTTCATGTTGATGGGGTTTTTCTCTCATCCTGTGTTTATTGAGAGTCCGCACTGCGTGCGCCTTTTCTTGTTTTACGCACTGTTGTGTGTGTGCGTTTAGTCGCTCTTGCCTCCCGGTTGGGTTGGCTATTTCTCCTGTTTGGAGTTCATTTTAACTACTAAAGACTGTTGACGAACACCTTTGTGCCTGCGCTTGATTCCCTGCACCACATCCACACTCAGCGTTCTGACAATTATTTCATGTCTTGTATGTTTCCAGTGGTGTAAAGTACTTAAGTAAGAATACTTTAAAGTACTACTTCAGTAGTTTTTGGGGGTATCTGTACTTTATTTTACTATTTACATTTTTGACAACTTTTACTTTTTACTTCACTACATTCCTAAAGAAAATAATATATATTTTTTCTGACACCCAAAATAACTCGTTATATTTCAATTGCTTACCAGGACAGGAAAAACTGTCCAATTCGAATACTTTTTAAAGAGAACATCCCTGGTCATCCCTACTGCCTCTGATCTGGCGGACTCACTTAACACAAATGCTTTGTTTGTAAATGATGTCTGATTGTTGGAGTGTGCCCTTTGAGTGTTGGAGTGTGCCCCTGGCTAGCCGTAAATAAACAAAATAAAAAATATAAATTGTGCCATCTGGTTTGCTTAATATAATGACTGTGATGTGATTTATACTTTTATTTTTGATACTTAAGTATATTTAGCTCCATCACGATCCAATAAGACTCTTACGTTTGGTGTCCCAAGGGCAGTCACCTCAGTGAACTTTGCAAACTTCTTGACATGATGCTTTACATTCATTCATTCATTCATTTCATTAACAAAATATTTTACTTCTGCAGTTGCATTTGTTAGGAATTGTTTCGCGATACGAGGAAAAGCACGGGACAACATTACTACTCCTCACTTGTTTCAGGAGGTATCCGTTGAGATCCTCCAACATGAAGCAGAGTGGGCCCACAAACGACCCTGTGTACTACACTTTGGCTAGATGCAGAAGTGAATGAACATTGAATGTCATGTGCTCTTCTACGTACAGTGACTCTACACCTCCAACACTAATGCTTCTTGATGGATCTGCTCAGCACTTATTTCAGTCCACAACATAAAGCCTTTATCAGCAAGGCCCACCTAGTGACTCTGTGGGAGTTTGCCTTTCAGGACTGGCAGACTAGACTATAGTAGAGAAGCCAGCGTTGCCACACGTGGGCTTTCCACAATTTGTGTTCAGTTACTGATCTTGGAACTCAAGCAATACTACCTGGAGGTTTTATAGACAATATGTTAATTCTCTGGGTTTGTGTCCCAGTGTACCACAGTGTGCATAGCTCTTGGAATCAATCCATGAAGTGGCCATCTGTCTGCACACTCCAAGTAACACACAGTGCATGTAGTCATCATCACAGTAAAGTGCCATCAACTATATCATAATAATATAAATAACTATATCACGTATATATATATATATATATATATATAATAATAATATAAATAACTATATCACGTATTACAGGGCTACTACTGTCAGAACCAAAACATGTACTGTACTCTGGTCTACTGTACTATGGTCTACTGTACTCTGGTCTACTGTACTCTGGTCTACTGTACTATGGTCTACTGTACTCTGGTCTACTGTACTATGGTCTACTGTACTATGGTCTACTGTACTCTGGTCTACTGTACTCTGGTCTACTGTACTATGGTCTACTGTACTCTGGTCTACTGTACTCTGGTCTACTGTACTCTGTTCTACTGTACTATGGTCTACTGTACTCTGTTCTACTGTACTCTGGTCTACTGTACTCTGGTCTACTGTACTCTGGTCTACTGTACTCTGGTCTACTGTACTCTGGTCAACTGTACTCTGGTCTACTGTACTCTGGTCTACTGTACTCTGTTCTACTGTACTATGGTCTACTGTACTCTGTTCTACTGTACTCTGGTCTACTGTACTCTGGTCTACTGTACTCTGGTCTACTGTACTCTGGTCTACTGTACTATGGTCTACTGTACTATGGTCTACTGTACTCTGGTCTACTGTACTCTGGTCTACTGTAACATGGTCTACTGTACTCTGTTCTACTGTACTCTGGTCTACTGTAACATGGTCTACTGTACTCTGGTCTACTGTACTCTGGTCTACTGTACTCTGGTCTACTGTACTATGGTCTACTGTACTCTGGTCTACTGTACTATGGTCTACTGTACTCTGGTCTACTGTACTCTGGTCTACTGTAACATGGTCTACTGTACTCTGTTCTACTGTACTCTGGTCTACTGTACTCTGGTCTACTGTACTCTGGTCTACTGTACTCTGGTCTGCTGTACTCTGGTCTACTGTACTCTGGTCTACTGTAACATGGTCTACTGTACTCTGGTCTACTGTACTCTGGTCTACTGTACTCTGTTCTAATGTACTCTGGTCTACTGTACTCTGGTCTGCTGTACTCTGGTCTACTGTACTCTGGTCTACTGTAACATGGTCTACTGTACTCTGTTCTACTGTACTCTGGTCTACTGTACTCTGGTCTACTGTACTCTGTTCTACTGTACTCTGGTCTACTGTACTCTGGTCTGCTGTACTCTGGTCTACTGTACTCTGGTCTACTGTGACATGGTCTACTGTACTCTGTTCTACTGTACTCTGGTCTACTGTACTCTGGTCTACTGTACTCTGTTCTACTGTACTCTGGTCTACTGTACTCTGGTCTGCTGTACTCTGGTCTACTGTACTCTGGTCTACTGTACTCTGGTCTACTGTACTCTGTTCTACTGTACTCTGGTCTACTGTACTCTGGTCTGCTGTACTCTGGTCTGCTGTACTCTGGTCTACTGTACTCTGGTCTGCTGTACTCTGTTCTACTGTACTCTGGTCTACTGTACTCTGGTCTACTGTACTCTGTTCTACTGTACTCTGGTCTA
The DNA here is from genome assembly GCF_964263955.1 of Coregonus lavaretus. Taxonomy (NCBI): domain Eukaryota; kingdom Metazoa; phylum Chordata; class Actinopteri; order Salmoniformes; family Salmonidae; genus Coregonus; species Coregonus lavaretus. The sequence continues at coordinate 60,744,731 of NC_139998.1, read as the reverse complement.
CTATACTCTGTTCTACTGTACTCTGGTCTACTGTACTCTGGTCTACTGTACTCTGGTCTACTGTACTCTGTTCTACTGTACTCTGGTCTACTGTACTCTGTTCTACTGTACTCTGGTCTACTGTACTCTGTTCTACTGTACTCTGGTCTACTGTACTCTGTTCTACTGTACTCTGGTCTACTGTACTCTGTTCTACTGTACTCTGGTCTACTGTACTCTAGTCTACTGTACTCTGGTCTACTGTACTCTGGTCTACTGTACTCTAGTCTACTGTACTCTGGTCTACTGTACTCTGGTCTACTGTACTCCGGTCTACTGTACTATGGTCTACTGTACTATGGTCTACTGTACTCTGGTCTTACTCTGGTCTACTGTACTCTGGTCTACTGTACTCTGGTCTACTGTACTATGGTCTACTGTACTCTGGTCTACTGTACTATGGTCTACTGTACTCTGGTCTACTGTACTCTGGTCTACTGTACTCTGGTCTACTGTACTCTGGTCTACTGTACTCCGGTCTACTGTACTCTGGTCTACTGTACTCTGTTCTACTGTACTCTGGTCTACTGTACTATGGTCTACTGTACTCTGGTCTACTGTACTCTGGTCTACTGTACTCTGTTCTACTGTACTCTGGTCTACTGTACTCTGGTCTACTGTACTATGGTCTGCTGTACTATGGTCTGCTGTACTCTGGTCTACTGTACTCTGGTCTACTGTACTATGGTCTACTGTACTCTGTTCTACTGTACTCTGGTCTACTGTACTATGGTCTACTGTACTCTGGTCTACTGTACTCTGGTCTACTGTACTATGGTCTACTGTACTCTGGTCTACTGTACTCTGGTCTACTGTACTGTGGTCTACTGTACTCTGGTCTACTGTACTCTGTTCTACTGTACTCTGGTCTACTGTACTCTGGTCTACTGTACTCTGGTCTACTGTACTCTGGTCTACTGTACTCTGTTCTACTGTACTCTGGTCTACTGTACTCTGTTCTACTGTACTATGGTCTACTGTACTCTGGTCTACTGTACTCTGGTCTACTGTACTCTGGTCTACTGTACTCTGGTCTACTGTACTATGGTCTACTGTACTATGGTCTACTGTACTCTGGTCTACTGTACTCTGGTCTACTGTACTCTGTTCTACTGTACTATGGTCTACTGTACTCTGTTCTACTGTACTCTGGTCTACTGTACTCTGTTCTACTGTACTCTGGTCTACTGTACTCTGGTCTACTGTACTCTGGTCAACTGTACTCTGGTCTACTGTACTCTGGTCTACTGTACTCCGGTCTACTGTACTATGGTCTACTGTACTATGGTCTACTGTACTCTGGTCTACTGTACTCTGGTCTACTGTAACATGGTCTACTGTACTCTGTTCTACTGTACTCTGGTCTACTGTAACATGGTCTACTGTACTCTGGTCTACTGTACTCTGGTCTACTGTACTCTGGTCTACTGTACTATGGTCTACTGTACTCTGGTCTACTGTACTATGGTCTACTGTACTCTGGTCTACTGTACTATGGTCTACTGTACTCTGGTCTACTGTACTCTGTTCTACTGTACTCTGGTCTACTGTAACATGGTCTACTGTACTCTGGTCTACTGTACTCTGGTCTACTGTACTCTGGTCTACTGTACTCTGGTCTACTGTACTCTGGTCTACTGTACTCTGGTCTGCTGTACTCTGGTCTACTGTACTCTGGTCTACTGTAACATGGTCTACTGTACTCTGGTCTACTGTACTCTGGTCTACTGTACTCTGTTCTACTGTACTCTGGTCTACTGTACTCTGGTCTGCTGTACTCTGGTCTACTGTACTCTGGTCTACTGTAACATGGTCTACTGTACTCTGTTCTACTGTACTCTGGTCTACTGTACTCTGGTCTACTGTACTCTGTTCTACTGTACTCTGGTCTACTGTACTCTGGTCTACTGTAACATGGTCTACTGTACTCTGTTCTACTGTACTCTGGTCTACTGTACTCTGGTCTACTGTACTCTGTTCTACTGTACTCTGGTCTACTGTACTCTGGTCTGCTGTACTCTGGTCTACTGTACTCTGGTCTACTGTACTCTGGTCTACTGTACTCTGTTCTACTGTACTCTGGTCTGCTGTACTCTGGTCTGCTGTACTCTGGTCTACTGTACTCTGGTCTGCTGTACTCTGTTCTACTGTACTCTGGTCTACTGTACTCTGGTCTACTGTACTCTGTTCTACTGTACTCTGGTCTACTGTACTCTGTTCTACTGTACTCTGGTCTACTGTACTCTGGTCTACTGTACTCTGTTCTACTGTACTCTGGTCTACTGTACTCTGTTCTACTGTACTCTGGTCTACTGTACTCTGTTCTACTGTACTCTGGTCTACTGTACTCTGTTCTACTGTACTCTGGTCTACTGTACTCTGTTCTACTGTACTCTGGTCTACTGTACTCTAGTCTACTGTACTCTGGTCTACTGTACTCTGGTCTACTGTACTCTAGTCTACTGTACTCTGGTCTACTGTACTCTGGTCTACTGTACTCCGGTCTACTGTACTATGGTCTACTGTACTATGGTCTACTGTACTCTGGTCTTACTCTGGTCTACTGTAATCTGGTCTACTGTACTCTGGTCTACTGTACTATGGTCTACTGTACTCTGTTCTACTGTACTCTGGTCTACTGTACTCTGTTCTACTGTACTCTGGTCTACTGTACTATGGTCTACTGTACTCCGGTATACTGTACTCTGGTCTACTGTACTATGGTCTACTGTACTATGGTCTACTGTACTCTGGTCTACTGTACTCTGTTCTACTGTACTCTGGTCTACTGTACTATGGTCTACTGTACTCTGTTCTACTGTACTCTGGTCTACTGTACTATGGTCTACTGTACTCTGGTCTACTGTACTATGGTCTACTGTACTCTGGTCTACTGTACTCTGGTCTACTGTACTATGGTCTACTGTACTATGGTCTACTGTACTCTGGACAGAGAGAGGTAGGGGAAGTGTGTTTACAGTAGTGTGCATTTTGTCATTACTTTGTCTGTCTTAAATTAAGTCAGTTAACTTTGATTATTTAATGTCATACAACATTATTTAATTAGCTTCATCTACATCAACTGGGCTCATGTGAAAGGTGATGCTATTTGATCTGGTGTTTGGTTTGGCATTTCTGCATCGATGACAATCTCATCAGTATCCTTGGTAAGAAAGAAATGAACAATTCATTAAAAAACATGTAATTAATGTTATCATATCAAAGATTGACTCTGCTCTCACTCATGTTGTGAAAAACATACATTATATGTACAGTGCATTCGGAAAGTATTCAGACCCCTTGACTTTTTCCACATTTTGTTACGTTACAGCCAGCCTTATTCTAAAATTGATTAAATTGTTTTTTTCCCCCTCATCAATCTACACACAATACCCCATAGTGACAAAGCAAAAACAGGTTTTCAGAAATGTTTGCAAATGTATTAAAAATAAAACAAGGAAATATCACATTTATATAAGTATGCTGACCCTTTACTCAGTACTTTGTTATAGGACCTTTGGCAGCGATTACAGCCTCGAGTCTTCTTGGGTATGATGCTACAAGCTTGGCACACCTGTATTTGGGGAGTTTCTCCCATTCTTCTCTGTAGATCCTCTCAAGTTCTGTCAGGTTAGATGGGGAGCGTTGCTGCACAGCTATCTTTAGGTCTCTCCAGAGATGTTCGATCGGATTCAAGTCCGGGATCTGGCTGGGCCACTCAAGGACATTCAGAGACTTGTCCCGAAGCCACTCCTGCGTTGTCTTGGCTGTGTGCTTAGGGTCGTTGTCCTGTTGGAAGGTGAACCTTCGCCCCAGTCTGAGGTCCTGAGCGCTCTGGAGCAGGTTTTCATCAAGGATCTCTCTGTACTTTGCTCCATTCATCTTTACCTCAATCCTGACTAGTCTCCCTGTCCCTGCCGGTGAAAAACATCCCCACAGCATGATGCTGCCACCACCATGCTTCACCGTAGGGATGGTGCCAGGTTTCCTTCAGATGTGACGCTTGGCATTCAGGCCAAAGAGTTCAATCTTGGTTTCATCAGACCAGAGAATCTTGTTTCTCATAGTCTGAGAGTCTTTAGGTGCCTTTTGGCAAACTCCAAGCGGGCTGTCATGTGCCTTTTACTGAGGAGTGGCTTCCGTCTGGCCACTCTACCATAAAGGCCTGATTGTTGGAGTGCTGCAGAGATGGTTGTCCTTCTAGAAGGTTCTCCTATTTCCACAGAAGAACTCTAGAGCTCTGTCAGAGTGACCATTGGGTTCTTGGTCACCTCCCTGACCAAGGCCCTTCTCCCCCGATTGCTCAGTTTGGCTGGGCGGCCAGCTCTAGGAAGAGTCTTGGTGGTTCCAAACCTCTTCCATTTAAGAATAATGGAGGCCACTGTGTTCTTGGGGACCTTCAATGCTGAAGATATTTTTTTGTACCCTTCCCCAGATCTTTTTGCTCTGACATGCATTGTCAACTGTGGGACCTTATATAGACAGGTGTGCCTTTCCAAATCATGTCCAATCAATTGAATTTACCACAGGTGGTCTCCAATCAAGTTGTAGAAACATCTCAAGGATGACCAATGGAAACAGGATGCACCTGAGCTCAATTTCGAGTCTCCTAGCAAAGGGTCTGAACACTTATGTAAATAAGGTATTTCTGTTTTTTATTTTATATAAATCTGCAAAAATGTCAAAAAAACTGTTCTCTTTTTCAGTATGGGGTATTGTGTGTAGATTGCTGAGGATTTTAATGTTTTAGTCCATGTTAGAATACGTCTGTAACGTAACAAAATAATGGAAAAAGGGAAGGGGTCTGAATACTTTCCGAAGGCACTGTATATACTGTATATATATATATATATATATATATATATATATATATATATATATATATATATATATATATAACGTGTATACTGTATATTATTATTATGTATTTATTTGTACTGTTTTGGGAGGGGAGTGCGAGAGAGAGAGAGAGAGAGAGAGAGAGAGAGAGAGAGAGAGAGAGGGGGAGAGAGAGGGGGAGAGAGAGAGGGAGAGAGAGAGAGAGAGAGAGGGGAGGGAGAGAGAGAGAGAGAGAGAGAGAGAGAGAGGGGGAGAGAGAGAGAGAGGGGAGGGAGAGAGAGGGGAGAGAGAGAGAGAGAGAGAGAGAGAGAGAGAGAGAGAGAGAGAGAGAGAGAGAGAGAGAGAGAGAGAGAGAGAGAGAGAGAGAGAGAGAGAGAGAGACACGGAGACAGACAGACTAGTTGATCCCGTGGTAATATCAACATATTTGACTGTTTTGGACAAGCTACAATAATGCCAACCTACCAAGGGGATACATCAGAGACCTTATGTTATCATATCAAGGATTTCCTCTGATATGCTGAGTGAGATGGGGGTGTAGAAAGAGAGAAGGGGCGGGGTGTATACCATTTAAAAGTTTGGGCTCACTTAGAATTTCCTTGTTTTCCATGAAAACATGCATGAAATTAGTTTGAATAGGAAATATAGCAAAATTAATAGGAAATGTAGTCATTGACAAGGTTAGAAATAATGATTTTTAATTAAAATAATAATTGTGTACTTCAAACTTTCGTCAAAAAAATCCTCCATTTGCAGCAATTACAGCCTTGCAGACCTTTGGTATTCTAGTTGTCAATTTGTTGACGTAATCTGAAGAGATTTCACCCCATGCTTCCTGAAGCACCTCCCACAAGTTGGATTGGCTTGATGGTCACTTCTTACGTATCATAATGTCAAGCTGCTCCCACAACAGCTCAATAGGGTTGAGATCCAGTGACTGTGCTGGCCACTCCATTATAGACAGAATACCAGCTGACTGCTTCTTCCCTAAATAGTTCTTGCATAGTTTGGAGCTGTGCTTTGGGTCATTGTCCTGTTGTAGGAGGAAATTGGCTCCAATCAAGCGCCCTCCACAGGGTATGGCATGGCATTGCAAAATAGAGTGATAGCCTTCCTTCTTCAAGATCCCTTTTACCCTGTACAAATCTCCCACTTTACCACCACCAAAGCACCCCCAGACCATCACATTGCCTCCACCATGCTTGACAGATGGCATCAAGCACTCCTCCAGCATCTTTTCATTTGGTCTGCGTCTCACAAATGTTCTTCTTTGTGATCCGAATACCTTAAACTTCGATTAATCTGTCCATAACACTTTCTTCCAATGTTCCTCTGTCCAGTGTCTGTGTTCTTTTGCCCATCTTAATCTTTTCTTTTTATTGGCCAGTCTGAGATATGGCTTTTTCTTTGTAACTCTGCCTAGAAGGTCAGCATCCCGGAGTCGCCTCTTCACTGTTGACGTTGAGACTGGTGTTTTGTGGGTACTATTTAATGAAGCTGCCAGTTGAGGACCTGTGAGGCGCTTGTTTCTCAAACTAGACACTCTAATGTATTTGTCCTCTTGCTCAGTTGTGCACCGGGTCCTCCCACTCCTCTTTCTATTCTGGTTAGAGACAGTTTGCACTGTTCTGTGAAGGGAGTAGTACACAGCATTGTACGAGATCTTCAGTTTCTTGGCAATTTCTCGCATGGAATAGCCTTCATTTCTCAGAACGAGAATAGACTGATGAGTTTCAGAAGAAAGTTATTTGTTTCTGGCCATTTTGAGCCTGTAATTGAACCCACAATTGCTGATGCTCCAGATACTCAACTAGTCTCAAGAAGGCCAGTTTTATGCTTCTTTAATCAGCACAACAGTTTTTAGCTGTGCTAACATAATTGCAAAAGTGTTTTCTAATGATCAATTAGCCTTTTAAAATGATCAACTTGGATTAGCAAACACAACGTGCCATTGGAACACAGGACTGATAGTTGCTGATAATGTGCCTCTGTATGCCTATGTAGATATTCCATTAAAAATCACCCGTTTCCAGCTACAATAGCCATTTACAACATTAACAATGTCTACACCGTATTTTTGATCAATTCGATGTTATTTTAATGGACAAAAAAATTGCTTTTCTTTCAAAAACAAGGACATTTCTAAGTGACCCCTAACTTTTTAATGGTAGTGTATGAAACAGTATAACAGGAGAAACCAGTATTATGGCAAATAAGCTGGGGAACGAAGGCCGATCTATCTGAGGGAAAGACATTAGAATTAGCAATAAAATTGCCAGTAGTCAAGCAAGGGGAAGAAATAAAAGAAGAGTTAAAGGTTGCCCAAAATCCTGAAAGGGTTAGTAGTAGAAGGAGGCAGGCAGCTAAGACAACGACAGTAAGGCTTGTAAAAGCTCCGCATTCGTGTCAGTCCTATACCAGGATTGTTAAGACAGTGAAAAAATCTGGGAAAACAGTTGTAGTATTAAACACGACTGCAGGAGAGTATATATGGAACAACTACATGGGGAGAGATGGGATAATAGTGGAAAGGTTAGATGACAGACGTTCTAGGTGGAAGCTACAATACGATGGATTGGAAAAGGAAATAAAGTAGGAATATGATATATAAAAAATACTGGGAGAAGAGTGAATAGATGGGCAGTATGGACAGAGATTGGGAGAAGAGCTGTCGGAAAAGCATGAACACAGTGGATTGCGAAAGTATTCACCCCCCTTATTTTGTTGCCTTACAACCTGGAATTAAAATGGATTTTTTGGGGGTTTGTATCATTTGATTTACACAACATGCCTACCACTTTGAAGATGCAAAATATTTTTTATATAAGTTTTAGATTCCGTCTCTCACAGTTGAAGTGTACCTATGATAAAAATTACAGACCTCTACATCAGGGGTGTCAAACGTCCGGCCCGCGGGCCGGATCAGGCCCGCAAACGGGTTTAATCCGGCCCGCGAGATGATTTTGTAAAGTATAAAAATGAGCTGCAATTTTTCAATAAAATAAACTGCTGTTCCAATTGTGTCCACTGGATGGCGCAATAGCAATTGTGTTAAGCAAGCAAACTGTTTATACCGGGGCAGAGCAAATAGGTCAAGCAAGTGCAGCCAGTCCGGATGAGCTACTTTGTTTTGCCCGCGATATTTATTACGGCTTCTACTTTTAACATTATGTGCTTTGGCACCCTCATTGCCCCAATATGTCTCTGTCAAAAAAGAGAAAAGTGGACGCAGAGTGCAGAGTGTTCCAAGAAAAATTGTCATCCTTCTATTTATTCACGGAATTGAATGGGAAAGCTGTATGTTTGGTGTGTTCACAGCATGTTGCAGTGCTGAAAGAATATAACCTTCGTCGCCACTATGTGAGTCTTCATGCCGACAAATATGACAACTTTCAAGGACAGCGGAGAAGAGAGAAGGTGAATGAACTGTTGGTGGGTCTGAAGAAACAGCAGTCTGTGTTTACTCACAGCCGAGACATCAGTGACACTGCAGTGAAAGCTAGCTACCTCATTGCTAATGAAATCGCAGTGGCTTCAAAACCATTTAGTGAGGGTGAATTTGTAAAAACATGCATGATGAAGGCAGCAGAGATTGTGTGCCCTGAAAAGCACCAGTCTTTTGCAAATATCAGCCTGACAAGAAACACAGTTGCAGACAGGATTTCCGATCTTTCAGTGGATTTGGACAGCCAGTTGAAGCAAAAAGTAAAGTCATTTATTGCGTTTTCGGTTGCAATTGATGAAAGCACGGACATTACAGATGTTGCACAACTGGCCATTTTCATCCGCGGAGTTGATGACACATTGACCGTCACCGAGGAGTTCGTGGAGTTGGTGCCGATGATAGATACAACGACAGCAGCTGATATTTTCACTGCACTCGTCGGCGCGCTGGACAGGGTCGGAGTGGACTGGTCCCGCGCTGTCAGCCTGGCTACAAATGGTGCGCCCTCAATTATCGGGAAAAAAGCAGGCATTGTGACAAAGTTCAGAGAGAAAGTGCAATCTGCAAATGGAGGATGTGATTTTTGGACTTTTCACTGTATTTTGCACCAGGAGGCTTTGTGTTGCAAGTCATTAAAGATGGATAACGTCATGAATAAAACAAAGCTGCGCTCAAGGCTCACGCACAAGCACTTGAATCACATCCTGAAGTTGGCTGCCACTCAGGATGTGACGCCTGATATTGATGCGCTGGTGAAAGCTAAAAGATGCCAGGTATCAGGAGTCAAGTAAACTATGCAACCCCACTTAAAGTGCTGCATGAGACACCCTGATATAGTTCTGTGATCTGTGATATACTTCTGTGAATCACTGAGGCATTGTGTGTTTGTGTGTTGTTTGTCCTCAGAATTTCAAATAACGTGAGGTGTTTTATGATTAATAGTGATGTTGTGCTTTTGGACACACTGTCCTCAGAATCCAGCTTTATGTTTATATGTTTTTATGTTGATGTGCTATTGTTTTTAATTGATTTTATTTTATTTGTATATTTAACCTATTCTTGACTCTGTGGTTCTTGCACTTGTTTGGGGAACAGGATTTCATTATTTGTATCTACATTTCTGCCTGAGAAATGACACCCTGATATAGTTCTGTGATCTGTGAAACAGTTCTGTTAATCACTGAGGCATTGTGTGTTTGTGTGTTCTTTTTCTTTAGAATTTTCAAATAAACTTCAGGTGTTTTATGATTAATAGTGATGTTGTGCTTGTACAATTTGGACACACTGTCCTCAGGCTCCAGCTTTATGTTTTATGTTGATAGTATTAAAACAAAGAAAACAATCTGAAGTTGTTGTTTTTAAGTTATATATACCATGATTTTACCGGTCCGGCCCACTTGGGAATAGATTTTCCTCCATGTGGCCCCTGAGCTAAAATGAGTTTGACACCCCTGCTCTACATGCTTTGTAAGTAGGAAAACCTGCAAAATCGGCAGTGTATCAAATACTTGTTCTCCCCACTGTATATATACTGAGATCATGTGACACTTAGATTGCACACAGGTGGACTTTATTTAACTAATTATGTGACTTCTGAAGGTAATTGGTTGCACCAGATCTTATTTAGGGGCTTTTTTAGAATTTTTTTAAACAAGTAATTTTTTTTATTTCACTTCACCAATTTGGACTATTTTGTGTATGTCCATTACATGAAATCCAAATAGAAATCCATTTCCATTAAGGTTAGGGTTAATGCAACTCCATTACAGGTTGTAACGCAACTGTAGTATCTGAGGAATGATGACTTTGCTAACGTTTTCAAATGGAACCTGAGAGGAGGTTTATTTAGTCCAGGGAGCAGTTTTAGAGGGACACCCTAAAGCAGAGGAAGTCTGTTAGGTGTCCTCCTGGGATTGGTCTGTAGGGGAACACCCATATCAGATTACATAGCATATATACCACAGTTGGGACAAAGGACGACAGAATAATCATATTTGAGATGGGGCGATTATTCTCCAGATATCTGCAGGTATCTGTAAATCGACGCTGTAACCCTTTGATATGAATAAACCTTATGATGAAAGTACAGCGTCAGCGGTTCTCCTTGGTCTCACAGCATAATTAGCAACGTTTACTCGACACAACACTACAAAATAGGAAAAATACCAAGGGGGATGAATACTTTTGCAAGGCACTGTATGTGGAGGAAAGGCCGGTGTCCTCATGGCAGTCAATACCAACAGCACGGGCCAAGGATGTTACCAAAGTGGAGAAATGTACAGTGAGAAAATAAAGGAGATTCAGCAAGAGGGAACTACGGTGTATGAAGCCTATAGAGCAATGAACCAGGAAGTGGTGAAGAAGGTCTCAGTAACATTTAAAGAGCCGTTTGAGAATTTGACAATAACCGACATTTTATGGGATGTGGCAGCAATAGAGGATATGGAGTGGAGGGCTTTAGGAAACATTAGACCCCCGATTTGGACATGAGGACTTTGACTAAAATGTGTGGGAAGCATGGAGAAGGATATACGGTAGCCGGTAATATATGGGAAAGAATTATGTGGGATTGGCTGGTCGACTGCTGTAAATTAAAAAGTCAAATCCAGGCCTTAAGCCGAAATGTAGGTTAAACCCCTTGGAAAATTGAGGGAAAATGGGTAAAAGATACGGTTACCACCAGTATAGTGCCAAAGAGTGATACATGGATTTTATACATTTGGCAAAATTGAGCAAAGAGGAACATGACCAATCAGTATTGTTTGCAGTGGAATCAAAACGGGCCTATGGTTGGGTGAATGGCTACTGTGAGGATCATATAAGATTAGGCTGTGAGGCCTAATGGGGAGAAACTAAGGCGAAATATAGGAACAATACAACTTTGCCCCATATTGGATTTTACACATGGACTGGACTGGGGTATGTGAAATGGAAAAATAGATCCAAAACAGAGCGATCATTGATTATTTTTCAATAGTACCTCCAGTGGAAGAAATAGAGAGGCAGTGGGACGTGATAGTTGCAGAATGTTTTGAGGAGAAACTAGATTTTGAAGGAGAAATAGGAAAGTGAGAAGGGTGCCCACCCGGAGACATACGTTTGGATTTGTATCCATGGCTGTGGCAGTAACATCCGGGGCACTGTAGTAAGGAAAACTATTGATGAGGAAGGAGGAATGAGGAAGTAACGAAGCCATTTTACTGGGCCTTGTATTTGTTAGTAGAATTGGGATGGAAAGTGTTCTATACTCTGATAGCGGTAGGAGGAATAGTATTGGCTGTTATGAAAGAATGGCACCCTATTCCCTGTATCATCCATGTGGACAATGGTGAAAGGTACAATTTATGCGAGTTGTCAGAGAAGGGGGCTCAGCCCGTGGGAGAGAAAATGGCAGGGTTATAAGGAAAAGTTGTATACAGAAACTGTGAAGAGGGCTGGGTAGAGAGGGTGCTTTCTAAGACCCGTCTGGGTAGAGAGGGTGCTTTCTAAGACCCGTCTGGGTAGAGAGGGTGCTTTCTAAGACCCGTCTGGGTAGAGAGGGTGCTTTCTAAGACCCGTCTGGGTAGAGAGGGTGCTTTCTAAGACCCGTCTGGGTAGAGAGGGTGCTTTCTAAGACCCGTCTGGGTAGAGAGGGTGCTTTCTAAGACCCGTCTGGGTAGAGAGGGTGCTTTCTAAGACCCGTCTGGGTAGAGAGGGTGCTTTCTAAGACCCGTCTGGGTAGAGAGGGTGCTTTCTAAGACCCGTCTGGGTAGAGAGGGTGCTTTCCAAGACCCGTCTGGGTAGAGA
>NC_139998.1:60612622-60727622 GCF_964263955.1 Coregonus lavaretus | reverse complement strand
TCTTTATGTAGTGTTGTGGTGTCTCTCTTTATGTAGTGTTGTGGTGTCTCTCTTTATGTAGTGTTGTGGTGTCTCTCTTTATGTAGTGTTGTGGTGTCTCTCTTTATGTAGTGTTGTGGCGTCTCTCTTTATGTAGGGTTGTGGTGTCTCTCTTTATGTAGTGTTGTGGTGTCTCTCTTTATGTAGTGTTGTGGTGTCTCTATGTAGTGTTGTGGTGTCTCTCTTTATGTAGTGTTGTCTTAGGTCTCTCTTTACGTAGTGTTGTGGTGTCTCTCTTTATGTAGTGTTGTGGTGTCTCTCTTTATGTAGTGTTGTGGTGTCTCTCTTTATGTAGTGTTGTGGTGTCTCTCTTTATGTAGTGTTGTGGTGTCTCTCTTTATGTAGTGTTGTGGTGTCTCTCTTTATGTAGTGTTGTGGCGTCTCTCTTTATGTAGTGTTGTGGTGTCTCTCTTTATGTAGTATTGTGGCGTCTCTCTTTATGTTGTGTTGTGGTGTCTCTCTTTATGTAGTGTTGTGGTGTCTCTCTTTATGTAGTGTTGTGGTGTCTCTCTTTATGTAGTGTTGTGGTGTCTCTCTTTATGTAGGGTTGTGGTGTCTCTCTTTATGTAGTGTTGTGGTGTCTCTCTTTATGTAGTGTTGTGGTGTCTCTATGTAGTGTTGTGGTGTCTCTCTTTATGTAGTGTTGTCTTAGGTCTCTCTTTACGTAGTGTTGTGGTGTCTCTCTTTATGTAGTGTTGTGGTGTCTCTCTTTATGTAGTGTTGTGGTGTCTCTCTTTATGTAGTGTTGTGGTGTCTCTCTAGTTGTGATGTATGTTTGGTCCTATATTTATATATATTTTTTAAATCCCAGCTCCCGTCCCCGCAGGAGGCCTTTGCCTTTTGGTAGGCCGTCATTGTAAATAAGAATTTGTTCTAGTCCCCTAGTCCCCTGTAGCTCAGTTGGTAGAACATGGCGCTTGCAACGCCAGGGTTGTGGGTTTGTTTCCCACGGGGGGCCAGTATGAAAATGTATGCACCCACTAACTGTAAGTCGCTCTGGATAAGAGCGTCTGCTAAATGACTAAAATGTAAATGTTCTTAACTGACTTGCCTGGTTAAATAAAGGTTAAATAAACAAAAAAAAAGAAGAAAAAAAAGGTTAAGGCCCAAAAGTAGAGGGACAAACGACCATTTATGGATCCACCAGTAGGGCAGAAGCCTAGGAGCATGACCGGTGCAGCCACTGATCAGGCCTCTGGACTGACGGTTAGAGACCGGTCCAGCCTCTGGACTGACGGTTAGAGACCGGTGCAGCCACTGATCAGGCCTCTGGACTGACGGTTAGAGACCGGTGCAGCCTCTGGACTGACGGTTAGAGACCGGTGCAGCCTCTGGACTGACGGTTAGAGACCGGTGCAGCCTCTGATCAGGCCTCTGGACTGACGGTTAGAGACCGGTGCAGCCTCTGGACTGACGGTTAGAGACCGGTGCAGCCTCTGATCAGGCCTCTGGACTGACGGTTAGAGACCGGTGCAGCCTCTGGACTGACGGTTAGAGACCGGTGCAGCCTCTGATCAGGCCTCTGGACTGACGGTTAGAGACCGGTGCAGCCTCTGGACTGACGGTTAGAGACCGGTGCAGCCTCTGATCAGGCCTCTGGACTGACGGTTAGAGACCGGTGCAGCCGCTGATCAGGCCTCTGGACTGACGGTTAGAGACCGGTGCAGCCTCTGATCAGGCCTCTGGACTGACGGTTAGAGACCGGTGCAGCCTCTGATCAGGCCTCTGGACTGACGGTTAGAGACCGGTGCAGCCTCTGGACTGACGGTTAGAGACCGGTCCAGCCTCTGGACTGACGGTTAGAGACCGGTGCAGCCGCTGATCAGGCCTCTGGACTGACGGTTAGAGACCGGTGCAGCCGCTGATCAGGCCTCTGGACTGACGGTTAGAGACCGGTGCAGCCGCTGATCAGGCCTCTGGACTGACGGTTAGAGACCGGTGCAGCCTCTGATCAGGCCTCTGGACTGACGGTTAGAGACCGGTGCAGCCTCTGATCAGGCCTCTGGACTGACGGTTAGAGACCGGTGCAGCCTCTGGACTGACGGTTAGAGACCGGTGCAGCCACTGATCAGGCCTCTGGACTGACGGTTAGAGACCGGTGCAGCCTCTGATCAGGCCTCTGGACTGACGGTTAGAGACCGGTGCAGACTCTGATCAGGCCTCTGGACTGACGGTTAGAGACCCGGTGCAGCCGCTGATCAGGCCTCTGGACTGACGGTTAGAGACCGGTGCAGCCTCTGGACTGACGGTTAGAGACCGGTGCAGCCTCTGATCAGGCCTCTGGACTGACGGTTAGAGACCGGTGCAGACGCTGATCAGGCCTCTGGACTGACGGTTAGAGACCGGTGCAGCCGCTGATCAGGCCTCTGGACTGACGGTTAGAGACCGGTGCAGCCTCTGATCAGGCCTCTGGACTGACGGTTAGAGACCGGTGCAGACGCTGATCAGGCCTCTGGACTGACGGTTAGAGACCGGTGCAGCCTCTGATCAGGCCTCTGGACTGACGGTTAGAGACCGGTGCAGCCACTGATCAGGCCTCTGGACTGACGGTTAGAGACCGGTGCAGCCACTGATCAGGCCTCTGGACTGACGGTTAGAGACCGGTGCAGCCGCTGATCAGGCCTCTGGACTGACGGTTTGAGACCGGTGCAGCCTCTGGACTGACGGTTAGAGACCGGTGCAGCCGCTGATCAGGCCTCTGGACTGACGGTTAGAGACCGGTGCAGCCACTGATCAGGCCTCTGGACTGACGGTTAGAGACCGGTGCAGCCTCTGGACTGACGGTTAGAGACCGGTGCAGCCTCTGATCAGGCCTCTGGACTGACGGTTAGAGACCGGTGCAGCCACTGATCAGGCCTCTGGACTGACGGTTAGAGACCGGTGCAGCCACTGATCAGGCCTCTGGACTGACGGTTAGAGACCGGTGCAGCCGCTGATCAGGCCTCTGGACTGACGGTTAGAGACCGGTGCAGCCGCTGATCAGGCCTCTGGATTGACGGTTAGAGACCGGTGCAGCCACTGATCAGGCCTCTGGACTGACGGTTAGAGACCGGTGCAGCCTCTGGACTGACGGTTAGAGACCGGTGCAGCCGCTGATCAGGCCTCTGGACTGACGGTTAGAGACCGGTGCAGCCACTGATCAGGCCTCTGGACTGACGGTTAGAGACCGGTGCAGCCACTGATCAGGCCTCTGGACTGACGGTTAGAGACCGGTGCAGACGCTGATCAGGCCTCTGGACTGACGGTTAGAGACCGGTGCAGCCTCTGATCAGGCCTCTGGACTGACGGTTAGAGACCGGTGCAGCCTCTGATCAGGCCTCTGGACTGACGGTTAGAGTGAAGACAGAGTGAAGTGGGAAAGGACTTGTGAGTATATGGGTAGACTGGGGATCAAGAGGGAGTCTGGAGAAGCTAAAGGTGCTCTGACCTACGTTCAGGCTCTCAGCGCTCACGCACCAGCACACCTTATATTTCCAAGACCACAGCCACGTAAGCCATAACAACTGGTTAAAGAGACTGAGTAAAATGTGTCCTTATGTGGCAATACTATATATTGCCATGAGGGGGGTGTCATGAGTAGTAGGCCAAGGCCCAGTTCTCTGTGACATTTTAGAGAACATTTGCAGACACCCACACACACACTCATGAAGAAGTTCCACTTTCACACACACACGGAGCACAAAGAAGAATGAACATGGAGCGAGAACTGACACTGATTAAAGAAAAGAAGAAAAATATGTAAAATGAATGAAATGTTATAATGTTGTTTGCTTTAAGGTAT
This sequence comes from Coregonus lavaretus, assembly GCF_964263955.1. Lineage (NCBI taxonomy): Eukaryota > Metazoa > Chordata > Actinopteri > Salmoniformes > Salmonidae > Coregonus > Coregonus lavaretus. The sequence goes on along the minus strand of NC_139998.1, from coordinate 60,723,802 downwards.
GATGCATATAGAATATGTTTGTTAAGCTTAGGGGAAGGTTGATAATGGAAGGTTATAATGTTGAAATGTTGTAATGATGAAATGTTTAAGTTGGTGGATGTAATGGGAGTGATACATTAAGTTGGAGTAAGATTGTAATTGAGTGGGGTAAGGAAGATTAATGTTTAAGAATTAATGTTTAAAAGTGAAGGTTAAGGCCTCCCAAGTACATCGCGCTCTAGCGACTCCTTGTGGTGGGCCGGGTGCCTGCAGGCTGACTTCGGTCGTCAGTTGAACGATGTTTCCTCTGACACATTGGTGCAGCTGGCTTCTGGGTTAAGCGGGCGGGTGTTAAGAAGAGCGGTTCGGCAGGTCATGTTTTGGAGGACACATGACTCGACCATCGCCTCTCCCGAGCCTATTGGGGAGTTGCAGTGATTAGACAAGATCGTAATCACGAAATTGGGGTGAAAAAGGGGGTAGAAATAAATAATATTAGAATAAAAAATGATTCATTCCCTTCGGGAACCCGAGTAGTTGGGAGGGAACCTAACCTGAGACCCAACTATAGTTACTGAGTACATTGGTAGGAGTCGTAGGGAGGGGTGTCTCTGGTTACTGAGTACATTGGTAGGAGTCGTAGGGAGGGGTGTCTCTGGTTACTGAATACATTGGTAGGAGTCGTAGGGAGGGGTGTCTCTAGTTACTGAGTACATTGGTAGGAGTCGTAGGGAGGGGTGTCTCTAGTTACTGAGTACATTGGTAGGAGTCGTAGGGAGGGGTGTCTCTGGTTACTGAGTACATTGGTAGGAGTCGTAGGGAGGGGTGTCTCTGGTTACTGAATACATTGGTAGGAGTCGTAGGGAGGGGTGTCTCTGGTTACTGAGTACATTGGTAGGAGTCGTAGGGAGGGGTGTCTCTGGTTACTGAGTACATTAGTAGGAGTCGTAGGGAGGGGTGTCTCTGGTTACTGAATACATTGGTAGGAGTCGTAGGGAGGGGTGTCTCTAGTTACTGAGTACATTGGTAGGAGTCGTAGGGAGGGGTGTCTCTGGTTACTGAGTACATTGGTAGGAGTCGTAGGGAGGGGTGTCACTAGTTACTGAGTACATTGGTAGGAGTCGTAGGGAGGGGTGTCTCTGGTTACTGAGTACATTGGTAGGAGTCGTAGGGAGGGGTGTCTCTAGTTACTGAATACATTGGTAGGAGTCGTAGGGAGGGGTGTCTCTGGGCTAAAGCCAACCCAGAGAAGGGCGTCCCACTCATGATGTGCCGAGGTTGAAACTCTGGCCCGGACGATCCAGAGAAGATGCTGGGTTTATAAGGTTCAGGATGAGGGAGCGTAGGCACTTGACTTCGGGGATAGCCCACTTTACTGTAAGGCCCTTACTGTTGAGCTTGAGGAACAGTCCCTAGCTGTAGACTAGCTCAGTGGTAAGGCAGAGCAGCATCTATCAGATCTGTAGGGATTAATGAGGACTGATAACTGACCAGCTATTGGGTAGGCAGGGGCGAGCTGAATTGTTAATCCTGCTGAGGTGGTATTTTAGCTTTGACAAAGTGTTTAGGCAAATTATTAGTTAGCTAGCAACCTATCACATGAATTGTGCAAAAATATGATAGCTAACGTTAGCTAGCTAAGCGCTAGCCAGTCAGTGAGTGGCACTGACAGATTGAAACTGGTATCAACTAAATGTGTTTCACTCTATCCCATAAAACATGACATTTAGCTAATAAAATGTAAAAGTTTATTAGGAAGTTTAATTAATAAGTTAGACACCGGATAACTGTGGTAGGTACTGTAGTTAGCTTGGTTTCCATTCTCCAACAGTTGTTTCTAATCCCTTTGATTGGTCATCAATCGTTACTGGTCTTGTGCCATGTTACAAACATCTGGGAGCTCGGAACTCGGAAATTTCCGACTTCTGACTTCAGTGTGTTCAAAACAACTGGGAACTCGGAAGAAAAAGAGCTCAGACTGGTTGGATGAACGGTGATCCAACTCGGAATTCCAACTAGGGAACTCTGGCCTCTTTCTAGAGCTCCGACTGTCAGACATGAAAATCACTGACGTCATGATTTGTCCTCGTATTCTTCTGAGTTCCCAGTTGTTTTATACGCGGCATTCGAACTCAGGTGTTCACCAGAAACGGCTTCTGGTAAACTGTTGCCAAAGGTTTGCCACAGATTCACCACTAGTGCCAAATGTTTGCAAACTTCTGGCAACATTTTGTAGCACACTATTTAGTTTGCAGCAAATTTGCCACAAACCTGCAGGAAATTTGCAGCAACAAATTCATTTTTGTAAGGGTGGCCCCTACTACCATACCCCGTTCAAAGGCACTTACATATTTTGTCCTGCCCATTCACCCTCTGAATGGCACACACACAATCCATGTCTCCATTGTACATGTCCTTTGTAGCGCAGATGGTAGCGCATGGCGCTTATGGTGTCAGGGTTGTGGGTTCGATTCCCACGAGGGACCAGTATGAAGAAAGTATTAAAATATATGCACTCGATACTGTAAGTCGCTCTGGATAGGAGCATCTGCTAATTGGCTTAAAAGTAGATTTTTAACCTGTCTCCTCCCCTTCATCTACACTGATTGAAGTGGATTTAACAGGTGACATCAATAAGGGCTCCTGGATTCACCTGGTCAGTCTGCCATGGAAAGAGCAGGTGTTCCTAATGTTTTGTATATACAGTATAAGAAACATATACTACTAACAAAGTATGCTCTCCGGGAGCGCTATCCTGCTTCCCATGTGCCCGTGAAAGGCTCAACGAATTGTATGAGGGGTGGGAATGGGCAGATTTCTCAAATCCCTTCTCCGGCCGTTATATTGGACAGTTCAATGGTGAGAAATGTCTCAGTCCCTGGAGCAAAAACGTTGTGCTATCCAGGAGCACGAGTACAGGACATCAATAAGCTGCTCCCAAACATTTTAAACCAGCATCAGGAAATTGAGTCTATCATAGTTCATGTGGGATTCAATGACATTATGAAGGGCAGCTCAGAACAGCTGAAGATGGATTTTAAAGAACTGATTGGGTCACTACTTGACACCAACAAACGCCCCATAATATCTGGCCCTCTGCCCTCCCTAAATCGTGGCATTGAACGGTTCAGCAGACTTTTAGCCCTCCATAACTGGCTACGAGACTATTGCAGCTCTGTGGATGTAACATTTATTGACAATTTTGATACCTCCTGGAAACAAAGCTCATATTATAAGGAGGATGTGACCCACCCAAATAATTTGGGTTCCTGGATCCTTTCACAGCATTATAAGACTGCATTGACACAATGACTTATCAATGACCCAAGCCCAGCTCATTTAATCTCTACCATTGTGTTGCTGAGTTGTCATAATGCTTCAGCAAATGTACATTATCCCAGGGGCGTTGGAAGACACAATGTAAGTAACCTAATTTATGTCCCTCACTGCCCTGAATGCCTCTGCTGATCCGACAGCTATTGTATGCAGCAATCATGTGCCTATGAACCAGAGATATACTGTTAACACTTAGGTGGTGTGCCCTAGTAGGAAGTCCACCGGGTGCAGCTCACCCTGCACTAACATAAATAACCTGAGTATGTCTACCTCTGCTAAGCTTCCCAGTAAAGTAATAAAAACATGAATGAAAATGTATGCACTCACTAACTGTAAGTCGCTCTGGATAAGAGCGTCTGCTAAATGACTAAAAATGTAAAAAAATGTAAATGTAAAAACGAAGCATCGCAGAAAAGTGCTAAAAATAGCCCACGTTAACATATGTAGCTTAAGAAACAAGGTTCATGAAATCAATAATTTTCTAGTAACAGATGGCATTCATATTCTGACTATCTCTGAAACTCACTTAGATAATACATTTGATGATACAGTGGTAGTAATACATGGTTATAAGATCTACAGAAAATACAGAAATGCCAATGGTGGAGGTGTGGCTGTTTATATTCAGAACCACATTCCTGTAAAGCTTAGAGAGGATCTCAAGTTAAATACTGTTGAGGTAATATGGCTACAGGTTCACCTGCCTCACCTAAAGCCCATTCTGGTGGGAAGCTGCTATAGACCACCAAGTGCTAACAGTCAGTATCTGGAAAATGTGTGAAATGCTTGATAATGTATGTGATATCAATAGAGAGGTATACTTTCTGGGTGATATAAATATTGACTGGCTTTCATCAAGCTGCCCACTCAAGAGAAAGCTTCAAACTGTAACTAGTGCCTGCTGACTGGGATACGACTGATATTTACATTTTAGTCATTTAGCAGACGCTCTTATCCAGAGCGACTTACAGTTAGTGAGTGCATACATTTTCATACTGGCTCCCAGTGGGAATCGAACCCACAACCCGGGCGTTGCAAACGCCATGCTCTACCAACTGAGCTACACGGGACTACGTGGTTGTCTCGCCTGGCTATCTTAAGATGAATTCACAAGCTCTGGATGGGAGCGTATGCTGAATGACTACATTTTAATATAAATGTAGTGCTGTGTATTTATGTGTATTATGTATTTATGTGTATTATGTATTTATGTGTATTATGTATTTATGTGTATTATGTATTTTATTCGTTGCGTTGTTTCTTGTTTGGACCCCAGGAAGAGTAGCCTCGGCAGCAGCTAATTGGGGATCCTAATAAATACTACTAAATACTACCAAACAAATTTGGCAATTTCCGTCAATCTGTGAGGACAACGTCAGCAGGATTCCTATAGACGCGCTTGATCACTTGATTTAAGTGGAGATTATATGTATGACCAATAGAATGACACCTAAAGAGAAATCACCGCCTACCCCAACTGAGCGCAATTAGGCTGATATGCCATGCGGTACACCTGTCACCTGGCTGTGGACAGGTATAGACACGACGCTCACCATAGTGACACCTACTGGACTCAAGTGTGTGACCATTGGAAACAAGACAGACAAGAACACAGACAATAAGACAGGTGTTTTAAAAATGCTTCTTTAATGTAAATATGAATTTAAAGACATGCATATGCAACATTCTGTGTTTCACAAAACATTACTTGATTCAACTGCAAACAAAAACTCTCGAAGTAATATACAGTATATTTCATAAATACATTGAATTTGATACTGCTAAATATCCTAATTAAATCACACAGAGCAGTCTTCAACAGATGACAGACAATGATAAATTCAGAAATCACTTATTCCACATTTGCTACAGATTTCCCTTTCCTATTTTCTCAGTGACAATTTGGTTTATTGTGTTCACACTAGAGCCTAGAACGAAGGTGAAGGTACAGAATGATCAGAGGAAACATTATGTGGGATCATCTGATGGGATGTTGGCTTGTGCTGTCTGAGATGCATTCCTATCAACAGCTCCTGACAGCCTGATGCTACGATCATCACCATGAAGTTTCTATTACACCTGAATCAAGGCAAAAATATTGTCAAAACATTCCTTAACCTGAACTTTTGTTTCAAGTATGTTTCATAAACTAATCTATAATGTATTCATGATTATTCAGTACAATGCATGTTGTTGCACAACCTGGCCACAGGACGGCGCCGCTACACAGAGAATCACAGATTGTTTAGCAAAAGCTCCTTGTATGGCTGGGCCTGGCCACATGGGTTGGGCATATCATTTAACTCTTCAGATAACAGGCCATATTACACTCAAACACTCATCTTCTTATATTAGTGTGTTCCATTAAACAAATACAATATCTGAATGTTAAGATGCCCAGAGTTGATCCATTAGCAAGGTATAATAAATAGGGACATAAACAAAGCTAGCTACGTGATAAAAGGCTGGCATGGAAAAATATGCTAATAATGATTTCATGCTAATATTGGGCAGAGGTAGAGAGATGACGTCTCATAAAGTAGGGAGAGACACTGTCCTATAGCTACCTGCTGTGTGACATCTAACATATTAAAACAATGTCAGCATCTCTTCCTCTGGAGTGGGTGGAGAGGGAGAGAGACTGGGCCCTTGCAGAACTGGGTTGATAGGCTTCCTGAAGTCAAACCCTGGTCTAGGGTCAGCATGGGACGTTAATGGGTGAAGTAAGGGTTGGGTGGACTGCTAAACAAACGGGAAGTTGTTGTTGTCGTTATAGGATCTCGTCCTCTGACTCCTGCTCTCTCTCTCTGGGTTTCAGCAGTCCCATCTCCATTGGAGGGGTTCTCTTCAATCTGGATCGTACCACACTGCAGAGGGGATAGGGGGGTGAGGCAAGATGAACATACTGAAGGATTTACCAGATTACAAACTCAATTGAGAATCTCTTTATTGAAAGTTATTTTTAGTCCATAACTAGGCTTAAAAAAGGTCCTGAACAGTCATTCTGATTCCCATGTAAAATAGCCTTTTGAGTGACTAAAATATTATCCATAATATATTTGTGGGTTAAAAATGCTCAAAAGAACTTTCTCTCTCACTACTAGGAAGTTTGAAAAGACAGGCTGAGTGGGCAGGGAGCTTACTGTATATTCATTAGCTCGCATTGACTGACAGCTCTTTGAAACTTGGATGCAATGAGCAGTGTTTCCGTCAAATCATCGCAAGAAAATGTGGTGATACACAAAGCAACTGCTTTTATATATACACTGCTCAAAAACATAAAGGGAACACTAAAATAACACATCCTAGATCTGAATGAATGAAATAATCTTATTAAATACTTTTTTCTTTACATAGTTGAATGTGCTGACAACACAATCACACAAAAATGATCAATGGAAATCAAATGTATCAACCCATGGAGGTCTGGATTTGGAGTCACCCTCAAAATTAAAGTGGAAAACCACACTACAGGCTGATCAAACTTTGATGTAATGTCCTTAAAACAATTCAAAATGAGGCTCAGTAGTGTGTGTGGCCTCCACGTGCCTGTATGACCTCCCTACAACGCCTGGGCATGCTCCTGATGAGGTGGTGGATGGTCTCCTGAGAGATCTCCTCCCAGACCTGGACTAAAGCATCCGCCAACTCCTGGACAGTCTGTGGTGCAACATGGCGTTGGTGGATGGAGCGAGACATGATGTCCCAGATGTGCTCAATTGGATTCAGGTCTGGGGAACGGGCGGGCCAGTCCATAGCATCAATGCCTTCCTCTTGCAGGAACTGCTGACACACTCCAGCCACATGAGGTCTAGCATTGTCTTGCATTAGGAGGAACCCAGGGCCAAACGCACCAGCATATGGTCTCACAAGGGGTCTGAGGATCTCATCTTGGTACCTAATGGCAGTCAGGCTACCTCTGGCGAGCACATGGAGGGCTGTGCGGCCCCCCAAAGAAATGCCACCCCACACCATGACTGACCCACCGCCAAATCGGTTATGCTGGAGGATGTTGCAGGCAGCAGAACGTTCTCCACGGCGTCTCCAGACTCTGTCACGTCTGTCACGTGCTCAGTGTGAACCTGCTTTCATCTGTGAAGGGCACAAGGCGCCAGTGGCGAATTTGCCAATCTTGGTGTTCTCTGGCAAATGCCAAACGTGCTGCACGGTGTTGGGCTGTAAGCACAACCCCCACCTGTGGACGTCGGGCCCTCATACCACCCTCATGGAGTCTGTTTCTGACTGTTTGAGCAGACACATGCACATTTGTGGCCTATGGAGGTCATTTTGCAGGGCTCTGGCAGTGCTCCTCCTGCTCCTCCTTGCACAAAGGCGGAGGTAGCAGTCCTGCTGCTGGGTTGTTGCCCTCCTACGGCCTCCTCCACGTCTCCTGATGTACTGGCCTGTCTCCTGGTAGCGCCTCCATGCTCTGGACACTACGCTGACAGACACAGCAAACCTTCTTGCCACAGCTCACATTGATGTGCCATCCTGGATGAGCTGCACTACCTGAGCCACTTGTGTGGGTAGTAGACTCCGTTCATGCTACCACTAGAGTGAAAGCACCGCCAGCATTCAAAAGTGACCAAAACATCAGCCAGGAAGCAGAGGAACTGAGAAGTGGTCTGTGGTCACCACCTGCAAAACCAGTCCTTTATTGGGGGTGTCTTGCTAATTGCCTATAATTTCCACCTGTTGTCTATTCCATTTGCACAACAGCATGTGAAATTTATTGTCAATCAGTGTTGCTTCCTAAGTGGACAGTTTGATTTCACAGAAGTGTGATTGACTTGGAGTTACATTGTGTTGTTTAAGTGTTCCCTTTATTTTTTTGAGCAGTGTATATATACACACCTACTCATTCAAGGCTTTTTCTTTACTTGTACTATTTTCTACATTGTAGAATAATAGTGAAGAATAACACATATGGAATCATGTAGTAACCAAAAAAGTTTTAAACAAATCAAAATATAATTTATATTTGAGATTCTTCAAAGTAGCCACCCTTTGCCTTGATGACAGCTTTGCACACTCTTGGCATTCTCTCAACCAGCTTCATGAGGTAGTCACCTGGAATGCATTTCAATTAGCAGGTGTGCCTTAAGTTCATTAGAGTTACCAGCCTCGGAAATTGCAGCCCAAATAAATGCTTCACAGAGTTCAAGTAACAGACATCTCAACATCAACTGTTCAGAGGAGACTGAGTGAATCAGGCCTTCATGGTCAAATTGCTGCAAAGAAACCACTACTTAAGGACACCAATAAGAAGAAGAGACTTGCTTGGGCCAAGAAACACGAGCAATGGACATTAGACCGGTGGAAATCTGTCCTTTGGTCTGATGAGTCCATATTTGAGATTTTTGGTTCCAACCGCCGTGTCTTTGTGAGACGCAAAGTAGGTGAACGGATGATCTCCGCATGTGTGGTTCCCACTGTGAAGCATGGAGGAGGAGGTGTGATGGTGTGGGGGTGCTTTGCTATTGACACTGTCAGTTATTTATTTAGAATTTAAGGCACACTTAACCAGCATGGCTACCACAGCATTCTGCAGCGATACGCCATCCCATCTGGTTTGCGCTTATTGGGACTATCATTTGTTTTTCAACAGGACAATGACCCAACAAACCTCCAGTCTGTGTAAGGGCTATTTGACCAAGAAGGAGAGTGATGGAGTGCTGCATCATATGACCTGGCCTCCACAATCCTCTGACCTCAACCCAATTGAGATGGTTTGGGATGAGTTGGACCGCAGAGTGAAGGAAAAGCAGCCAACAAGTTCTCAGCATATGTGGGAACTCCTTCAAGACTGTTGTAAAAGCATTCCAGGTGAAGCTGGTTGAGAGAATGCCAAGAGTGTGCAAAGCTGTCATCAAAGCAAAGGGTGGATACTTTGAATAATCTAAAATGTAACATATATTTTGACTTGTTTAACACTGTTTTGGTTACTACATGATTCCATATGTGTTATTTCATAGTTTTGATGTCTTCACTATTATTCTACAATGTAGAAAATAGTAAAAATAAAGAAAAACCCTTGAATGAGGAGGTGTGTCCAAACCTTTGACTGGTACTGTATATTATTTCTATACATCCCCCATGTCTCTTGTGATGCGGTTCACAGCAGCACGGACAGATGTGTTGACATGACAACTGCGTAAGAGTTTTCCTCCCTTTTGTCCATGCTGGCTGAAGACCTAGCTAGCCAGTAACTAGCTAACACCAGACATAGATGAAGACCTAGCTAGCCAGTAACTAGCTAACACCAGACATAGATGAAGACCTAGCTAGCCAGTAACTAGCTAACACCAGACAGATGAAGACCTAGCTAGCCAGTAACTAGCTAACACCAGACATAGATGAAGACCTAGCTAGCCAGTAACTAGCTAACACCAGACAGATGAAGACCTAGCTAGCCAGTAACTAGCTAACACCAGACATAGATGAAGACCTAGCTAGCCAGTAACTAGCTAACACCAGACACAGATGAAGACCTAGCTAGCCAGCAACTAGCTAACACCAGACCCAGATGAAGACCTAGCTAGCCAGTAACTAGCTAACACCAGACAGATGAAGACCTAGCTACCCACTAACTAGCTAACACCAGACATCTCTGTAGCTCAGCTGGTAGAGCACGGCACTTGTAACGCCAAGGTAGTGGGTTCGATCCCTGGGACCACCCATACACAAAAAAACAAAAAAAAATATGCACGCATGACTGTAAGTCGCTTTGGATAAAAGCGTCTGCTAAATGGATTATTATTACATAGATGAAAGGGGAAACATATACAGTGGGGAGAACAAGTATTTGATACACTGCCAATTTTGCAGGTTTTCCTACTTACAAAGCATGTAGAGGTCTGTAATTGTTATCATAGGTACACTTCAACTGTGAGAGACGGAATCTAAAACAAAAATCCAGAAAATCACATTGTATGATTTTTAAGTAATTAATTTGCATTTTATTGCGTGACATAAGTATTTGATCACCTACCAACCAGCAAGAATTCCGGCTCTCACAGACCTGTTAGTTTTTCTTTAAGAAGCCCTCCTGTTCTCCACTCATTACCTGTATTAACTACACCTGTTTGAACTCATTACCTGTATAAAAGACACCTGTCCACACACTCAATCAAACAGACTCCAACCTCTCCACAATGGCCAAGACCAGAGAGCTGTGTAAGGACATCAGGGATAAAATTGTAGATCTGCACAAGGCTGGGATGGGCTACAGGACAATAGGCAAGCAGCTTGGTGAGAAGGCAACAACTGTTGGCGCAATTATTAGAAAATGGAAGAAGTTCAAGATGACGGTCAATCACCCTGGGTCTGGGGCTCCATGCAAGATCTCACCTCGTGGGGCATCAATGATCATGAGGAAGTTGAGGGATCAGCCCAGAACTACACGGCAGTACCTGGTCAATGACCTGAAGAGAGCTGGGACCACAGTCTCAAAGAAAACCATTAGTGACACACTACGCCGTCATGGATTAAAATCCTGCAGCGCACGCAAGGTCCCCCTGCTCAAGCCAGCGCATGTCCAGGCTCGTCTGAAGTTTGCCAATGACCATCTGGATGATCCAGAGGAGGAATGGGAGAAGGTCATGTGGTCTGATGAGACAAAAATAGATATTTTTGGTCTAAACTCCAGGTGGAAACATCATTCTTTGGGGATGCTTTTCTGCAAAGGGGACATGACGACTGCACCGTATTGAGGGGAGGATGGATGGGGCCATGTATCGCAAGATCTTGGCCAACAACCTCCTTCCCTCAGTAAGAGCATTGAAGATGGGTTGTGGCTGGGTCTTCCAGCATGACAACCCGAAGCCAGAGCAACTAAGGAGTGGCTCCGTAAGAAGCATCTCAAGGTCTTGGAGTGGCCTAGCCAGTCTCCAGACCTGAACCCAATAGAAAATCTTTGGAGGGAGCTGAAAGTCCGTATTGCCCAGCAACAGCCCCGAAACCTGAAGGATCTGGAGAAGGTCTGTATGGAGGAGTGGGCCAAAATCCCTGCTGCAGTGTGTGCAAACCTGGTCAAGACCTACAGGAAACGTATGATCTCTGTAATTGCAAACAAAGGTTTCTGTACCAAATATTAAGTTCTGCTTTTCTGATGTATCAAATACTAATGTCATGCAATAAAATACTTAAAAATCATACATTTTAGTAGACGCTCTTATCCAGAGCGACTTACAGTTAGTGAGTGCATACATTTTTTTTCATACTGGCCCCCCGTGGGAATCGAACCCACAACCCTTGCATTGCAAACGCCATGCTCTACCAACTGAGCTACATCCCTGCTGGCCATTCCCTACCCAACGCTGGGCCAATTGTGCGCCACCCCATGGGTCTCCCGGTAACGGCCAGCTACGACAGAGCCTGGATTCGAACCAGGATCTCTAGTGGCACAGCTTGCACTGCGATGCAGTGCCTTAGACCACTGCGCCACTCGGGAGACAATGTGATTTTCTGGATTAAAGGGTCAACTTTTAATTATATTTGCTGACACCCTACAGTCAGATTTTGGCACCAGTAGAGTAGATATCTAGCTATATAAACCACACCTCTCTGCAAACACGCCTTCTCCGATGTTGGTTACAAGGCGGTACTTCTTTAAATTAGGTAAGAGAATATCATGTTACCATTGGTGTATTAAAATGAGTTAGGGTGATGTCACCCTATCCCCTTAATAATCCTGCCTCCTGAATCCAAGTGTTGGACATGGGATCAAACTTGATCAATGTAGAAGCAACAGTCATTTTCATACTCTGATCTGGTTTAATCCAAATATCATCAAATGTAATGAAAAACATGGTTTTGACTGTTCATGACCTTTAACCTGTGTCTGGGAAACCGCCCCCAAATCAACTAGACTCTGGTGATGATGAAGGAATGGAATGCTGATGTAATTATATCATTGTGACTGTAAATATGTAGGAGGTGTTAATCCATTAAACTGCAGGGAAAATGTCTCACTGGCTGATGGTGCAGCACAGCACCAATAGTGAGCTAGGTGCCGGCATGAACATGCTAAATTAACCAATAAGAACACAGGACATGTTACATTAACCAATAAGAACACAGGACATGTTACATTAACCAATAAGAACACAGGACAGAAGTGGAAGGGTGTCTCACCAACTGATGGTGCAGTACAGCGCCGCCACCATCAGCAGGCTGAAGACCAGATGCCAGCAGTAACACATCGTGATAAACATCATGTTGTTATGGTCCTTCTGGTCCCACTCTGCACCGCTGGGGGAGTACAGGACAAAACCAATCTGGAGGGAGGCAGAGATAAGAGAGGGTTAGAGGATGGAGACTGTTCCCCAGGATTTATTGTACTGTAATAGTCTCAACTAGTTGGATACAAGCCCCTGCTATAGACGATGACTGAAAAATCAGCCTCGAAAGTATGTATATGTTGGAGGTAATGCGTTGAGAGTACTCAGTACTACTTTTTTGTGGTAATTGTGGTTGTTTTTCAATTTATGTAATCAGTTACTGAGTTACTTTTTCAAATAAGCAAGTCATTATATTTACAATATTATTTCCCTTTTTCTTTGTTGGTGCAAATAAAAAATGTTAATCTCCCTCTCTACATTCACCGCGGTTCGCGCTCTTCCGGTTTCTGCACGAACAAGTATTATTTTCCTGGAGGTACAGTGGGGCAAAACAATATTTAGTCAGCCACCAAGTGTGCAAGTTCTCCCACTTAAAAAGATGAGAGAGGCCTGTAATTTTCATCATAGGTACACGTCAACTATGACAGACAAAATGAGGAAAAAAAATCCAGAAAATCACATTGTAGGATTTTTAATGAATTTATTTGCAAATTATGGTGGAAAATAAGTATTTGGTCAATAACTAAAGTTTCTCAATACTTTGTTATATACCCTTTGTTGGCAATGACACAGGTCAAACGTCTTCACAAGGTTTTCACACACTGTTGCTGGTATTTTGGCCCATTCCTCCATGCAGATCTCCTCTAGAGCAGTGATGTTTTGGGGCTGTCGCTGGGCAACACGGACTTTCAACTCCCTCCAAAGATTTTCTATGGGGTTGAGATCTGGAGACTGGCTAGGCCACTCCAGGACCTTGAAATGCTTCTTACGAAGCCACTCCTTCGTTGCCGGGTGGTGTGTTTGGGATCATTGTCATGCTGAAAGACCCAGCCACATTTCATCTTCAATGCCCTTGCTGATGGAAGGAGGTTTTCACTCAAAATCTCACGATACATGGCCCCATTCATTCTTTCCTTTACACGGACCAGTCGTCCTGGTCCCTTTGCAGAAAAACAGCCCCAAAGCATGATGTTTCCACCCCCATGCTTCACAGTAGGTATGGTGTTCTTTGGATGCAACTCAGCATTCTTTGTCCTCCAAACACGACGAGTTGAGTTTTTACCAAAAAGTTCTATTTTGGTTTCATCTGACCATATGACATTCTCCCAATCCTCTTCTGGATCATCCAAATGCACTCTAGCAAACTTCAGATGGGCCTGGACATGTACTGGCTTAAGCAGGGGGACACATCTGGCACTGCAGGATTTGAGTCCCTGGCGGCGTAGTGTGTTACTGATGGTAGGCTTTGTTACTTTGGTCCCAGCTCTCTGCAGGTCATTCACTAGGTCCCCCCGTGTGGTTCTGGGATTTTTGCTCACCGTTCTTGTGATCATTTTGACCCCACGGGGTGAGATCTTGCGTGGAGCCCCAGATCGAGGGAGATTATCAGTGGTCTTGTATGTCTTCCATTTCCTAATAATTGCTCCCACACTTGATTTCTTTAAACCAAGCTGCTTACCTATTGCAGATTCAGTCTTCCCAGCCTGGTGCAGGTCTACAATTTTGTTTCTGGTGTCCTTTGACAGCTCTTTGGTCTTGGCCATAGTGGAGTTTGGAGTGTGACTGTTTGAGGTTGTGGACAGGTGTCTTTTATACTGATAACAAGTTCAAACAGGTGCCATTAATACAGGTAGCGAGTGGAGGACAGAGGAGCCTCTTAAAGAAGAAGTTACAGGTCTGTGAGAGCCAGAAATCTTGCTTGTTTGTAGGTGACCAAATACTTATTTTCCACCATAATTTGCAAATAAATAAATTAAAAATCCTACAATGTGATTTTCTGGATTTTTTTCTTCTCAATTTGTCTGTCATAGTTGACGTGTACCTGTGATGAAAATTACAGGCCTCTCTCATCTTTTTAAGTGGGAGAACTTGCACAATTGGTGGCTGACTAAATACTTTTTTCCCCCACTGTATATGCCCTTAGATTGCAATATCTACTAAGCTAACATATGGAATTGTTTTAAGATGGTCATAAAATGTATCATTTAGCCAGTTGATTTTAAATTTTTTGATTTGATGAAACATTGAATTTGGCCTTTAATGCAATAGCCCACAGAAACCAGTTGAATTTGGCCTTTAATGCTATAGTCCACAGAAACCCATTGAATTTGGCCTTTAATGCTATAGCCCACAGAAACCCATTGAATTTGGCCTTAAATGCTATAGCCCACAGACACCCGTTGAATTTGGCCTTTAATTCTATAGCCCACAGAAACCCGTTGAATTTGGCCTTCACTGCTATAGTTTTTTTTTTTATATTGGATAAAAGTACATTTACATTTTAGTCATGTAGTCTTATCCAGAGTGACTTACAGCAGCAATTAGGGTTAAGTGCCTTGCTCAAAGGAACATCAACTGATTGGAACCAGCAACTTTTCGGCTACTGGCCCAAAGCTCTTGAACGCTAGGCAACCTGCCAGCCCCGTACACACTCAGAGCTTCAAAATGACCGTTGGAGGAAACATGGGAAAGCGCAGTGGTCTAAGGCACTGCATCGCAGTGCTAGCTGTGTCACTAGAGATCCTGGTTCGAATCCAGGCTCTGTCGTAGCCGGCCGCGACCGGGAGACCCATGGGGTGGCGCACAATTGGCCCAGCGTTGTCCAGGGTAGGGGAGGGAATAGCCGGCAGGGATGTAGCTCAGTTGGTAGAGCATGGCGTTTGCAACACCAGGGTTGTGGGTTCGATTCCCACGGGGGGTATAAAAAATAATGTATGCACTAACTGTAAGTCGCTCTGGATAAGAGCGTCTGCTAAATGACTAAAATGTAAATGTAATGCTGCTTTAAAAGGTGACACAGAATCCCATTAAGGAGAAAAAGACAATGAAACATCTGCTGTGATTTTCAAACTTGCTCTGCATGAAACATTGGGAAAGATATTTAGAAAAGGAATACTTTAACCAAATTGCCAAAATGGATTCTCTGAACATTATCTCACCAGGTTCCCCCATTAGGCAAACAATGCCTATTGTTTTATATGAAAGAGAAACTTTCACATTGACCAGCTACAGCCTTAGCCCCACCCATTTAGCATGGTTCACACCCTCTAAAGCCTTAGCCCCACCCATTTAGCATGGTTCACACCCTCTAAAGCCTTAACCCCACCCATTTAGCATGGTTCACACCCTCTAAAGCCTTAGCCCCACCCATTTAGCATGGTTCACACCCTCTAAAGCCTTAGCCCCACCCATTTAGCATGGTTCACACCCTCTAAAGCCCCACCCATTTAGCATGGTTCACACCCTCTAAAGCCCCACCCATTTAGCATGGTTCACACCCTCTAAAGCCCCACCCATTTAGCATGGTTCACACCCTGTAAAGCCCTAGCCCCACTCATTTAGCATGGTTCACACCCTCTAAAGCCCCACCCATTTAGCATGGTTCACACCCTCTAAAGCCCCACTCATTTAGCATGGTTCACACCCTCTAAAGCCCCACCCATTTAGCATGGTTCACACCCTGTAAAGCCCCACCCATTTAGCATGGTTCACACCATGTAAAGCCCTAGACCCACCCATTCAGCATGGTTCACACCCTCTAAAGCCCCACTCATTTAGCATGGTTCACACCCTCTAAAGCCCCACCCATTTAGCATGGTTCACACCCTCTAAAGCCCCACCCATTTAGCATGGTTCACACCCTCTAAAGCCTTAACCCCACCCATTTAGCATGGTTCACACCCTCTAAAGCCCTAGCCCCACCCATTTAGCATGGTTCACACCCTCTAAAGCCCTAGCCCCACCCATTTAGCATGGTTCACACCCTCTAAAGCCCCACCCATTTAGCATGGTTCACACCCTCTAAAGCCCCACCCATTCAGCATGGTTCACACCCTCTAAAGCCCCACCCATTTAGCATGGTTCACACCCTCTAAAGCCCCACCCATTCAGCATGGTTCACACCCTCTAAAGCCCCACCCATTTAGCATGGTTCACACCCTCTAAAGCCCCACCCATTTAGCATGGTTCACACCCTCTAAAGCCTTAGCCCCACCCATTTAGCATGGTTCACACCCTCTAAAGCCTTAGCCCCACCCATTTAGCATGGTTTACACCCTCTAAAGCCCTAGCCCCACCCATTTAGCATGGTTTACACCCTCTAAAGCCCTAGCCCCACCCATTTAGCATGGTTCACACCCTCTAAAGCCCTAGCCCCACCCATTTAGCATGGTTCACACCCTCTAAAGCCTTAACCCCACCCATTTAGCATGGTTCACACCCTCTAAAGCCTTAACCCCACCCATTTAGCATGGTTCACACCCTCTAAAGCCTTAGCCACACCCATTTAGCATTGGTCACACCCTGTAAAGCCCCACCCATTTAGCATGGTTCACACCCTCTAAAGCCCCACCCATTTAGCATGGTTCACACCCTCTAAAGCCCCACCCATTTAGCATGGTTCACACCCTCTAAAGCCCTAGCCCCACCCATTTAGCATGGTTCACACCCTCTAAAGCCCCACCCATTTAGCATGGTTCACACCCTCTAAAGCCCCACCCATTTAGCATGGTTCACACCCTCTAAAGCCCTAGCCCCACCCATTTAGCATGGTTCACACCCTCTAAAGCCCTAGACCCATCCATCTCTTAAAGAATTCACCTGTGAACACGTGACTGTGGCCATGTGCTAAAGCAGTGAGGTAGTGCTTAAAAAACAAATACAATATTTCAAGATTAAACTACTTTATTAATTTCAAGTGCTAAAGGTAGTAGCCTACATTTAGGAAAAACTTCAAACACATAAAGGCTTAGGTAAAAACACTATCTAGACCTAGGCCTGTGTCATAAGATCCTTTGAGTGACTTTGGTTCAGGTCATGTTATGATATGAACAAAGGAATATAGCCTGAGAGCATATTTCTGTCCTGCCCTTTGGAGAAGGACATGTAATGTCCATGGCCTTTTTATTACAAAAGTCCTGATCTTCTCAAAAATATATGTTTGCCAGGTTGTGTCTTGCACATCTCTAGGAGGAAGGAGGTCAGTATTGCACAGCAGCTGAAACCTGGTTCCATCTGAGTGAAAGCTCCTTGGCCACAACAACACCAGGCTCCAGACCATTCAAGCTGTAAAGGAGGAAAGCAGACTAAAATAGACAAGACATTATAACCTGCATACCAGCAATAACATTCATTGACCCCCCAAGTCCAAGCAATAAGCTCAAAGTACAAAGACAAAACACCTGAAGTGTTACTTGTTCACTCTCATTAATCTCCTTGTACTGGCGGTGGAGAGCAGGTTTATGCTGAAAGACAAATTCCAGAAAAACTGGTTAAAACATGAATTAATTAATGTCCTATAGCTTGTTATTGCCTGTTGACTGCTACAGCTATACTCCCTGTTCACCCATGACTGCGTGGCCAAGCACGCCTCCAACTCAATCATCAAGTCTGTAGACGACAGTAGGCTTGATTACCAACAATGACGAGACCGCCTACAGGGAGGAGGTGAGGGCCCTGGCAGTGTGGTGCCAGGAAAATAACCTCTCACTCAACGTCAACAAAACGAAGGAGATGATCGTGGACTTCAGGAAACAGCGGAGGGAGCACGCCCCTTTCCATATCGATGGGACCGCAGTGGAGAAGGTGAAAAGCTTGAAGTTCTTTGGCGTACACATCACTGACAATCTGAAATGGTCCACCCACACAGACAGTGTGGTGAAGAAGGCGCAACAGAGCCTCTTCAACCTCAGGAGGCAGAAGAAATTTGGCTTGGCACCTAAAACCCTCACAAACTTTTACAGATGCACAATTGAGAGCATCCTGTCGGGCTGTATCACCACCTGGTACGGCAACTGCACCGCCCGCAACCGCAGGGCTCTCCAGAGGGTAGTGCGGTCTGCCGAACGCATTATCGGGGGCACACGGCCTGCCCTCCAGGACACCTACAGCACCCGATGTCACAGGAAGGCCAAAAAGATCATCAAGGACATCAGCCACCCGAGCCACGAACTGTTCACCCCGCTATCATCCAGAAGGCGTGGTCAGTACAGGTGCATCAAAGCTGGGACCGAGAGACTGAAAAACAGCATCTATCTCAAGGCCATCAGACTGTTAAATAGCCATCACTAGCCGGCAACCACCCGGTTACTCAACCCTGCACCTTAGAGGCTGCTGCCCTATGTACATAGACATGGAATCACTGGTCACTTTAATAATGGAACACTGGTCACATACACGTTTACATACTGCTTTACTCATTTCATATGTACAGTGCCTTCGGAAAGTATTCAGACCGCTTGACTTTTTCCACATTTTGTTACGCTACAGCCTTATTCTAAAATGGATTACATTGTTTTTTCCCCCTCATCAATCTACACACAATACCCCATAATGACAAAGCAAAAACAGGTCTTTATAAATTTTTGCTAATTTATTACAAATAAACAACATAAATATTACATTTACATAAGTATTCAGACCCTTTACTGAGTACTTTGTTGAAGCACCTTTGGCAGCATTTACAGCCTCATGTCTTCTTGGGTATGACGCTACAAGCTTGGCACACCTGTATTTGGGGAGTTTCTCCCATTCTTCTCTGCAGATCCTCTCAAGCTCTGTCAGGTTGGATGGGGAGCGTTGCTCCACAGCTATTTCCAGGTCTCTCCAGAGATGTTCGATCAGGTTTAACATTTACATTTTACATTTTAGTCATTTAGCAGACGCTCTTATCCAGAGCGACTTACAGGAGCAATTAGGGTTAAGTGCCTTGCTCAAGGGCACATCGACAGATTTTTCACCTAGTCGGCTCGGGGATTAGAACCAGCGACCTTTCGGTTACTGGCACAACGCTCTTACCCACTAAGCTACCTGCCGCCCCTTAGTCCGGTCTCTGGCTGAGCCACTCAAGGACATTCAGAGACTTGTCCCGAAGCCACTCCTGCATTGTCTTGGCTGTGTGCTTACGGTTGTTGTCCTGTTGGAAGGTGAACCTTCACCCCCAGTCAGAGGTCCTGAGCGCTCTGGAGCCGGTTTTCATCAAGGATCTCTCTGTACTTTGCTCCATTCATCTTTGCCTCGATCCTGACTAGTCTCCCAGTCCCTGCCGCTGAAAAACATCCCCACAGCCTGATTCTGACACCACCATGCTTCAGCGTAGGGATGGTGCCAGGTTTCCTCTAGATGTGATGCTTGGCGTTCAGGCCAGAGAGTTCAATCTTGGTTTCATCAGACCAGAGAATCTTCTTTCTCATGGCCTCAGAGTCTTTAGGTGCCTTTTGGCAAACACCAAGCAGGCTGTCATGTGCCTTTTACTGAGGAGTGGCTTCCGTCTGACCACTCTACCATAAAGGCCTGATTTGTGGAGTGCTGCAGAGATGGTTGTCCTAGAAGGTACTCCCATCTCCACAGAGGAACTCTGGATGTCTGTCAGAGTGACCATCGGGTTCTTGGTCACTTCCCTGACCAAGGCCCTTCTCCCCCGATTGCTCAGTTTGGCCGGGCGGCCAGCTCTAGGAAGAGTCTTGGTGGTTCCAAACGTCTTCCATTTAAGAATGATGGATGCCAGTGTGTTCTTGGGGACCTTCAATGCTGCAGACATTTTTTGGTACCCTTTCCCAGATCTGTGTCTCGACACAATCCTGTCTCGGCGCTCTACGGACAATTCCTTCGACCTCATGGCTTGGTTTTTGCTCTGACATGCACTGTCAACTGTGGGACCTTATATAGACATGTGTGTGCCTTTCCAAATCATGTCCAATCAATTCAATTTACCACAGGTGGACTCCAATCAAGTTGTAGAAACATCTCAAGGATGATCAATGGAAACAAGATGAACCTGAGCTCAATTTCGACTCTCATAGCAAAATGTATACATTTGCAAAAATTTATAAATACCTGTTTTCACTTTGACATTATAGGGTATTGTGTGTAGATTTTTATTTATTTAATCCATTTTAGAATAAGGCTGTAACGTAACAAAATGTGGAAAAAGTCTAGGGGTCTCAATACTTTCCGAAGGCACTGTATATACTATATTCTAGTCAATGCCATCCTATTCAAGTATTGCTGTATATATACACTATTCTATCCTATGTATTTTACAGATATACGATATATTCTATACACATACCGTCCATAATGTCTATACATCCCATTACACACAGATATATATATTTATACTCCGGACTCCGACATTGCTCGTCCTAATATTTATATATTTCTTAATTCCATTATTTTACTTTTAGATCTGTGTGTATTGTTGGGAATTGTTAGATACTACTAGGAACATAAGCATTTCGCTACACCCGCAATAACATCTGCTAAATATGTGTTGCGACCAATACATTTTTATTTGAATTTGATTTGAAATGCCCTGTACACACTCAACCTGCTTCCAGCCAAACAATGGCAATGCAAGATAACTAGCTAGATTTAGCAAACATTTAACGTCATAATTACCAGCTGGCTAAATTAGATGTAAATGGCATCATATAGCTAGCCAGCTAGTTGAACAGCTGGCTAAATTAGATGTAAATGGCATCATATAGCTAGCCAGCTAGTTGAACAGCTGGCTAAATTAGATGTAAATGGCATCATCTAGCTAGCCAGCTAGTTGAACAGCTGGCTAAATTAGATGTAAATTGCATCATATAGCTAGCCAGCTAGTTGAACAGCTGGCTAAATTAGATGTAAATGGCATCATATAGCTAGCCAGCTAGTTGAAAAGCTTGTTGCTACCTGGATAGCTACTAAACTAGTAGCTGCTAGGGGTAAGTTATAACCTACATTTGGGTTTTGTTTCTACATACTGGTAGCCAGAGTCGTTCAAGGGAATTCGGGACATGGGTGACTAGTTAACGTTAGCTTGGCTCTCTCTGTGTGTTCGTGCCGTGGGAGGACGGGTTTCTTCGTTGGCAGAAAGCAATGGCTAGCTAGTATGCTAACTATTCTAGCTAACTAACTGGCTGAATAAGTTGACGACGGACTCGCTCAAGCTGTCGGGACTAACCCACAACGTTAGTTACGGACACGAATGATCTGCTTGGCGTGTTGACACACTGGTGGTTTGTTGTGGCCGAGTATTGGCGCTAAACCGTGTTGTTGGAGGCCGGCATGCTAGCTGGCTGTGGCGTCATATGACTAGGTGCCCTGGACGGTTTTCACGGAAGAATACTGTACCAAGTTAGCTAGCTGAATAAACTAAGTTAGTATATTCCTAGAAAACATTGAACCGCTGTAGTTTACAACAATTATAGTTTCTGAGGTGGAAGTTGGGAGAGTTATATTTGGGTGTTTCAGTGAAACGTAAGTGAGGGAGGTCCTGCTCTCTCGCTTTCCCAGATGTTTAGTTCATTTCATTCCGATCTCCTTTGCATTATTGTAGCCATTTTCTGTAGCCTGTCAACTATGCCTCTGTCTATCCCTGTTCTCTCCTTTCTGCACAGGCCATACAAACGCTTCACACCACGTGGCTGCTGCCTCTCTAACCTGGTGGTCCCTGCGCGCACAACCGACGTGGAGTTCCAGGTCTCCGGCAGCCTCTGGAACTGCCGTTCTGCAGCCAACAAGGCAGAGATCATCTCAGCCTATGCTACCCTCCAGTCCCTCGACTTCTTGGCGCTGACGGAAACATGGATTACCACAGAAAACACTGCTACTCCTATTGCTCTTTCCTCGTCTGATCATGTGTTCTCGCATACCCCGAGAGCATCTGGTCAGCGCGGCGGTGGCACAGGAATCCTCATCTCTCCCAAGTGGACATTCTCTCTTTTTCGCCTGACCCATCTGTCTATCTCCTCATTTGAATTCCATGCTGTCACAGTCACTAGCCCATTCAAGCTTAATCAATCAATCAATCAATCAATTTTATTTTATATAGCCCTTCGTACATCAGCTAATATCTCGAAGTGCTGTACAGAAACCCAGCCTAAAACCCCAAACAGCTAGTAATGCAGGTGTAGAAGCACGGTGGCTAGGAAAAACTCCCTAGAAAGGCCAAAACCTAGGAAGAAACCTAGAGAGGAACCAGGCTATGAGGGGTGGCCAGTCCTCTTCTGGCTGTGCCGGGTGGAGGTTATAACAGAACCATGCCAAGATGTTCAAAAATGTTCATAAGTGACAAGCATGGTCAAATAATAATCAGGAATAAATCTCAGTTGGCTTTTCATAGCCGATCATTAAGAGTTGAAAACAGCAGGTCTGGGACAGGTAGGGGTTCCATAACCGCAGGCAGAACAGTTGAAACTGGAATAGCAGCAAGGCCAGGCGGACTGGGGACAGCAAGGAGTCACCACGGCCGGTAGTCCCGACGTATGATCCTAGGGCTCAGGTCTCTCAGTTGGCTTTTCATAGCCGATCATTAAGAGTTGAAAACAGCAGGTCTGGGACAGGTAGGGGTTTCGTAACCGCAGGCAGAACAGTTGAAACTGGAATAGCAGCAAGGCCAGGCGGACTGGGGACAGCAAGGTGTCAGCATGCCCGGTAGTCCTGACGTATGGTCCTAGGGCTCAGGTTCTCAGAGAGAAAGAGAGAACGAGAGAATTAGAGAGAGCATACTTAAATTCACACAGGACACTGGATAAGACAGGAGAAGTACTCCAGGTATAACCAACTAACCCCAGCCCCCCGACACATAAACTACTGCAGCATAAATACTGGAGGCTGAGACAGGAGCGGTCCGGAGACACTGTGGCCCCATCCGAAGAAACCCCCGGACAGGGCCAAACAGGAAGGATATAACCCCACCCACTCTGCCAAAGCACAGCCCCCGCACCACTAGAGGGATATCCTCAACCACCAACTTACAATCCTGAGACAAGGCCGAGTATAGCCCACAGAGGTCTCCACCACAGCACAAACCAAGGGGGGGCGCCAACCCAGACAGGAAGATCACGTCAGTAACTCAACCCACTCAAGTGACGCACCCCTCCTAGGGACGGCATGAAAGAGCACCAGCAAGCCAGTGACTCAGCCCCTGTAACAGGGTTAGAGGCAGAGAACCCCAGTGGAGAGAGGGGAACCGGCCTGGCAGAGACAGCAAGGGCTGTTCGTTGCTCCAGAGCCTTTCCATTCACCTTCACACTCCTGGGCCAGACTACACTCAATCATATGACCTACTGAAGAGATAAGTCTTCAGTAAAGACTTAAAGGTTGAGACCGAGTCTGCGTCTCTCACATGGGTAGGCAGACTGTTCCATAAAAATGGAGATCTATAGGAGAAAGCCCTGCCTCCCGCTGTTTGCTTAGAAATTCTAGGGACAATTAGGAGGCCTGCGTCTTGTGACCGTAGCGTACGTATTGGTATGTACGGCAGGACCAACTCGGAAAGATAGGTAGGAGCAAGCCCATGTAACGCTTTATAGGTTAACAGTAAAACCTTGAAATCAGCCCTTGCCTTAACAGGAAGCCAGTGTAGGGAAGCTAGCACTGGAGTAATATGATCAAATTTCTTGGTTCTAGTCAGGATTCTAGCAGCCGTATTTAGCACTAACTGAAGTTTATTTAGTGCTTTATCCGGGTAGCCGGAAAGTAGAGCATTGCAGTAGTCTAACCTAGAAGTAACAAATGCATGGATTAATTTTTCTGCATCATTTTTGGACAGAAAATTTCTGATTTTTGCAATGTTACGTAGATGGAAAAAAGCTGTCCTTGAAACAGTCTTGATATGTTCGTCAAAAGAGAGATCAGGGTCAAGAGTAACGCCGAGGTCCTTCACAGTTTTATTTGAGACGACTTTACAACCATCAAGATGAATTGTCAGATTTAACAGAAGATCTCTTTGTTTCTTGGGACCTAGAACAAGCATCTCTGTTTTGTCCGAGTTTAAAAGTAGAAAGTTTTCAGCCATCCACTTCCTTATGTCTGAAACACAGGCTTCTAGCGAGGGCAATTTTGGGGCTTCACCATGTTTCATTGAAATGTACAGCTGTGTGTCATCCGCATAGCAGTGAAAGTTAACATTATGTTTTCGAATAACATCCCCAAGAGGTAAAATATATAGTGAAAACAATAGTGGTCCTAAAACGGAACCTTGAGGAACACCGAAATGTACAGTTGATTTGTCGGAGGACAGACCATTCACAGAGACAAACTGATATCTTTCCGACAGGTAAGATCTAAACCAGGCCAGAACTTGTCCGTGTAGACCAATTTGGGTTTCCAGTCTCTCCAAAAGAATGTGGTGATCGATGGTGTCAAAGGCAGCACTAAGGTCTAGTAGCACGAGGACAGATGCAGAGCCTCGGTCTGACGCCATTAAAAGGTCATTTACCACCTTCACAAGTGCAGTCTCAGTGCTATGATGGGGTCTAAAACCAGACTGAAGCATTTCGTATACATTGTTTGTCTTCAGAAAGGCAGTGAGTTGCTGCGCAACAGCTTTTTCTAAAATTTTTGAGAGGAATGGAAGATTCGATATAGGCCGATAGTTTTTTATATTTTCCGGGTCAAGGTTTGGCTTTTTCAAGAGAGGCTTTATCACTGCCACTTTTAGTGAGTTTGGTACACATCCGGTGGATAGAGAGCTGTTTATTATGTTCAACATAGGAGGGCCAAGCACAGGAAGCAGCTCCTTCAGCAGTTTAGTAGGAATAGGATCCAGTATGCAGCTTGAAGGTTTAGAGGCCATGATTATTTTCATCATTGTGTCAAGAGATATAGTACTAAAACACTTAAGTGTCTCTCCCGATCCCAGGCCCTCGCAGAGCTGTGCAGATCCAGGACAGCTAAGCCCTGGAGGAATACGCAGATTCAAAGAGGAGTCCGTAATTTGCTTTCTAATGGTCATGATCTTTTCCTCAAAGAAGTTCATGAATTTATTACTGCTGAAGTGAAAGCCATCCTCTCTTGGGGAATGCTGCTTTTTAGTTAGCTTTGCAACAGTATCAAAATTTTTTTTGGATTGTTCTTATTTTCCTCGATTAAGTTGGAAAAGTAGGATGATCGAGCAGCAGTGAGGGCTCTTCGGTACTGCACGGTACTGTCTTTCCAAGCTAGTCGGAAGACTTCCAGTTTGGTGTGGCGCCATTTCCGTTCCAATTTCCTGGAAGCTTGCTTCAAAGCTCGGGTATTTTCTGTATACCAGGGAGCTAGTTTCTTATGACAAATGTTTTTCGTTTTTAGGGGTGCAACTGCATCTAGGGTATTGCGCAAGGTTAAATTGAGTTCCTCAGTTAAGTGGTTAACTGATTTTTGTCCTCTGACGTCCTTGGGTAGGCAGAAGGAGTCTGGAAGGGCATCAAGGAATTTTTGTGTTGTCTGAGAATTTATAGCACGACTTTTGATGCTCCTTGGTTGGGGTCTGAGCAGATTATTAACATCCTTGTCATTTATCGCCCTCCAGGTAAATCTCCTCCCTTTCTGCATCTTTTGACTCTCTATGTCCCCTATCCTCCCGGCCGGCTCGGTCCTCCCCTCCTGCTCCGTGGCTTGACGACTCATTGCGAGCTCACAGAAGAGGGCTCCGGGCAGCCGAGCAGAAATGGAGGAAAACTAGACTCCCTGCGGACCTGTCATCTTTTCACTCCCTCCTCTCTACATTCTCTTCCTCTGTTTCCGCTGCCAAAGCCACTTTCTACCACTCTGAATTTCAAGCCTCTGCCTCTAACCCTAGGAAGCTCTTTGCCACCTTCTCCTCCCTGCTGAATCCTCCTCCTCCCTCCTCCCTCTCTGTGGATGACTTCGTCAACCATTTTGAAAAGAAGGTTGACGACATCCGATCCTCATTTATTAAGTCAAATGACACCGCTGGTCCTGCTCACACTGCCCTACCCTATGCTTTGACTTCTTTCTCCCCTCTCTCTCCAGATGAAATCTTGGGACTTGTGACGGCCGGCCGCCCAACAACCTGCCGCTTGACCTTATCCCCTCCTCTCTTCTCCAGACCATTTCCGGAGACCTTCTCCCTTACCTCACCTCGCTCATCAACTCATCCTTGACCGCTGGCCATGTCCCTTCCGTCTTCAAGAGAGCAAGAGTTGCACCCCTCCTCAAAAAACCTACACTCGATCCCTCCGATGTCAACAACTACAGACCAGTATCCCTTCTTTCTTTTCTCTCCAAAACTCTTGAGCGTGCCGTCTCTAGCCAACTCTCCTGCTATCTCTCTCAGAATTACCTTCTTGATCCAAACCAGTCAGGTTTCAAGACTGGTCATTCAACTGAGACTGCTCTTCTCTGTGTCACGGAGGCTCTCCGCACTGCTAAAGCTAACTCTCTCTCCTCTTCTCTTATCCTTCTAGACCTTTCCGCTGCCTTTGATGCTGTGAACCATCAGATCCTCCTCTCCACCCTCTCCGAGTTGGGCATCTCCGGCGCTGCTCACTCTTGGATTGCGTCCTACCTGACAGGTCGCTCCTACCAGGTGGCGTGGCGAGAATCTGTCTCCGCACCACGTGCTCTCACCACTGGTGTCACCCAGGGCTCAGTTCTAGGCCCTCTCCTATTCTCTCTATACACCAAGTCACTTGGCTCTGTCATATCCTCACATGGGCTCTCCTATCATTGCTACGCAGACGACACACAATTCATTTTCTCCTTTCTCCATGCTCTACAACATTCGCAGAGTACGACCCTACCTTACACAGAAAGCGGCACAGGTATTAATCCAGGCACTTGTCATCTCCCGTCTGGATTACTGCAACTCGCTGTTGGCTGGGCTCCCTGCCTGTGCCATTAAACCCCTACAACTTATCCAGAACGCTGCAGCCCGTCTGGTGTTTAACCTTCCCAAGTTCTCTCACGTCACCCCGCTCCTCCGCACACTCCACTGGCTTCCAGTTGAAGCTCGCATCTGCTACAAGACCATGGTGCTTGCCTACGGAGCTGTGAGGGGAACGGCACCTCCGTACCTTCAGGCTCTGATCAGTCCCTACACCCAAACGAGGGCATTGCGTTCATCCACCTCTGGCCTGCTGGCCCCCCTACCTGTGCGGAAGCACAGTTCCGCCCAGCCCAGTCAAAACTGTTCGCTGCTCTGGCACCCCAATGGTGGAACAAGCTCCCTCACGACGCCAGGACAGCGGAGTCACTCACCACTTTCCGGAGACACTTGAAACCCCACCTCTTTAAGGAATACCTGGCATAGGATAAAGTAATCCGTCTACCCCCCCACCCCCCATAAAAAAAGAAGAAAAGTGATTCTCCAACTTGCTATCATAAGTTGAATGCACCAATTTGTAAGTCGCTCTGGATAAGAGCGTCTGCTAAATGATGTAAATGTAAATGTACTCAGAGATCAGGGCACCAATTTAACTGACTGGGTTCTAAATCAGGCTTACTGCATAACAACAACAATTTCTGTGGCAATCAGAAGCAGAAGGATCCACGCATGTGATGAGCCTGAGACCTGAAGACCTGAAGACCTGAAGACCTGAAAATTTTACTGATGGGGTTCTAACCAATGTTCCTTCTAAGCTCTCAGAAGAAATATCAGCCTGTGCAGAGAAACACAAGATTGAACTTCACTCAACTTTCTTGCGTTTTCCCCCTTAGTTAACACTATCAACATTTCCCTTTACTGTGGGAATTGTGACCGAATCAACGCAATATTAGCCACTTTCAATGACATACCGAAACAAAACGAACTATGCAAGAGATTTTGTTGCAGGCAGAACGCATCGGAGTAGGATTCTATTGCATTGACACGCATGACTCAGGCCCGTACTCTACACAGACGGGTGCGGCACAACCGACCAGAGCTGTAATAGGCCTATATGCAAATCGACTATTACCATATATGACTCTGTGCCATTCACTGTGAACTGGACCGTGTTTACAGCATGAGCGGTCGTGAGTAGATGAGCTTGTTTTGAGATCAAAGCGAGAGCTGCATGTAGCCACGTGTGAACATTTGTTCATATCCTTTGCTAGTTAGTGAGTTATTAGCCCAGTTATAGATACTTTGAAGTCAGCAATGGGGGAGTGATTACTTCCTTCAAGAGCACAAAACGTGTACATTTCTAGCCATCTTTGAAAAGCTAGTTGGGTAAAAACCTTTTTTTTGTCTTAAAGGGGCAGTGTTGTATTTTGAGACAGGCTTGAATAAACTAAGTAGCCAATAGGCAGAGGTTAGCATAATTTGTCTGATTCTCTAATATTGGTATGGGAATAATAATGTATTTTATTTTGTAAAGTGGTTTCTTGCATCAAACAACACAACCTTTTCAGTCACCTCCTTGTCTGAAGGACAAGTGGATAAACAGGTTAATGTCAAGCCCTGCATGTTTTTTTCAAAAGTCTCATGGAATGTAGGTCTACATTGAACACCACACATTGGCTGCTACTGTAGGCTGAATGATAGAACAGCTATTTCCATGTAAAAATGTTATGGGATGCATTTTCTCCATTATTTTTGATGGTAAGCCACCCTGGTAGGCCTAAATTATAATCAAATAGCCACAAATAAAATAAAAATAAAATGTTCTCACATGCGCCGAATACAACAGTGAAATGCTTACTTACAAGTCCTTAACCAACAATGCATTTTAAGAAAGAATACCCCCATAAAATAAAAAAATTGCAATATAAAATAATACGAAATAAAAGTAACAAATAATTAAAGAGCAGAAGTAAAAATAACAATAGCGAGGCTACATACAGGGGGTACCAGTACCGAGTCAATGTGCGGGGGCACCGGTTAGTCGAGGTAATTGAGGTAATATGTACATGTAGGTAGAGTTATTACAGTGACTATGCATAGATAATAAACAGAGAGTAGCAGCAGCGTAAAAGGAGGGGGGGGGGGGGGGGGGACAATGCAAATAGTCTGGGTAGCAATTTGATTAGATGTTCAGGAGTCTTATGGCTTGGGGGTAGAAGCTGTTTAAAAGCCTCTTGGACCTAGACTTGGCGCTCCGGTACCGCTTGCCGTGCGGTAGCAGAGAGAACAGTCTATGACTAGGCTGGCTGGAGTCTTTGACAATTTATAGGGCCTTCCTCTGACACCGCCTGGTATAGAGGTCCTGGATGGCAGGAAGTTTGGCCCCAGTGATGTACCCTCTGTAGTGCCTTGCGGTCGGAGGTCGAGCAGTTGCCATACCAGGCAGTGATGCAACCAGTCAGCATGCTCTCGATGGTGCAGCTGTAGAACCTGTTGAGGATCTGAAGACCCATGCCAAATCTTTTCAGTATCCTTAGGGGGAATAGGTTTTGTCGTGTCCTCTTCACGGCTGTCTTGGTGTGCTTGGACAATGTTAGTTTGTTGGTGATGTGGACACCAAGGAACTTGAAGCTCTCAACCGTCTCCACTACAGCCCCGGCGATGAGAATGGGGGCGTGCTCAGTCCTCTTTTTTTCCCTGTAGTCCACAATCATCTCCTTTGCCTTGAGCACGTTGAGGGAGAGGTTGGCAGATGTGTTGTTACCTACCCTTACCACCTGGGGGCGGCCCGTCAGGAAGTCCATGATCCAGTTGCAGAGGGAGGTGTTTAGTCCCAGGGTCCATAGCTTAGTGATGAGCTTTGAGGGCACTATGGTGTTGAACGCTGAGCTGGAGTCAATGAATAGCATTCTCACATAGCCCCGTCGATGAGAATGGGGGCGTGCTCGGTCCTCTTCTTTTTCCTGTAGTCCACAATCATCTCGTTTGTCTTGATCATGTTAAGGGAGAGGTTGTTGTCCTGGCACCACACGGCCAGGTCTCTGACCTCCTCCCTATAGGCTGTCTCGTCATTGTTGGTGATCAGGCCTACCACTGTTGTGTCATCGGCAAACTTAATGATTTTGTTGGAGTCGTGCCTGGCCATGCAGTCATGAGTGAACAGGAAGTACAGGAGGGGACTGAGCACGCACCCCTGAGGTGCCCAAGTGTTGAGGATCAGCGTGGCGGATGTGTTGTTACCTACCCTTACCACCTGGGGGCGGCCCGTCAGGAAGTCCAGGATCCAGTTGCAGAGGGAGGTGTTTAGTCCCATGGTCCTTAGCTTAGTGATGAGCTTTGAGGGCACTATGGTGTTGAACGCTGAGCTGTAGTCAATGAATATCATTCTTACATAGGTGTTCCTTTTGTCCAGGTCTGAAAGGGCAGTGTGGAGTGCAATAGAGATTGCATCATCTGTGGATCTGTTGGGGCGGTATGCAAATTGGAGTGGGTCTAGGATTTCTGGGATAATGGTGTTGATGTGAGCCATGACCAGCCTTTCAAAGCACTTCATGGCTACAGATGTGAGTGCTACAGGTCGGTAGTCATTTAGGCAGGTTACCTTAGTGTTCTTGGGCACAGGGACTATGGTGGTCTGCTTGAAACATGTTGGTATTACAGACTCAGACAGGGAGAGGTTGAAAATGTCAGTGAAAACACTTGCCAGTTGGTCAGCGCATGCTCGGAGTACACGTCCTGGTAATCTGTCTGTGAATGTTGACCTGTTTAAAGGTCTTACTCACATCGACTACGGAGAGCGTGATCACACAGTCGTCCAGAACAGCTGATAATCTCATGCATGTTTCAGTGTTACTTGCCTTGAAGCGAGCATAGAAGTAATTTAGCTCATCTGGTAGGCTCGTCTCACTGGGCAGTACCCCTCTCCTTCTCTCTCTCTGTCACTGGGCAGCTCACGGCTATGCTTCCCTTTGTAGTCTGTAATAGTTTTCAATCTTAGTCCTGTATTTACGCTTTGCCTGTTTGATGGTTCGTCTGAGGTTATAGCGGGATTTCTTATAAACGTCTGGATTAGTGTCCCGCTCCTTGAAAGCGGCAGCTCTACCCTTTAGCTTAGTGCGGATGTTGCCTGTAATCCATGGCTTCTGGTTGGGGTATGTACGTACAGTCACTGTGGGGACGACGTCATTGATGCACTTATTGACGAAGCCAGTGACTTATGTGGTGTACTCCTCAATGCCATCGGAAGAATCCCAGAACTTATTCCAGTCTGTGCTAGCAAAACAGTCCTGTAGCTTAGCATCTGCTTCATCTGATCACTTTTTTATTGACCGTGTCACTGGTGCTTCCTGCTTTAATTTGATTGTAAGCAGGAATCAGTAGATTAGAAATATGGTCAGATTTGCCAAATGGAGGGCGAGGGAGAGCTTTGTATGCGTCTCTGTGTGTGGAGTAAAGGTGGTCTAGAGTTTTTTTCCCTCTGATTGCAC
Source organism: Coregonus lavaretus (assembly GCF_964263955.1). Taxonomy (NCBI): domain Eukaryota; kingdom Metazoa; phylum Chordata; class Actinopteri; order Salmoniformes; family Salmonidae; genus Coregonus; species Coregonus lavaretus. The sequence goes on along the minus strand of NC_139998.1, from coordinate 60,692,123 downwards.
ATTTAACATGCTGGTAGAAATTAGGTAGAACGGATTTAAGTTTCCCTGCATTAAAGTCTCCGGCCACTAGGAGCGCCGCCTCTGGATGAGCGTTTTCCTGTTTGCTTATGACCGTATACAGTTCATTGAGTGCAGTCTTAGTGCCAACATCGGTTTGTGGTGCTTAATAGACAGCTACGAAGAATATAGATGAAAACTCTCTTGGTAAATAGTGTGGTCTACAGCTTATCATGAGATACTCTACCTCAGGCGAGCAAAACATCGAGACTTCCTTAGATATCGTGCACCAGCTGGTGTTTACAAATATACATAGACCGCCACCCCTTGTCTTACCAGAGGCTGCTGTTCTATTCTGCCAATACAGTGTATAACCCTCCAGCTGTATGTTATTCATGTCTTTGTTCAGCCACGACTCTGTGAAACATAAGATATTACAGTTTTTAATGTCCCGTTGGTAGGATATTCGTGGCTGTAGTTCGTCCACTTTATTATCAAGCGATTGTAAATTGGCCAATAGTATCAATGGCAAAGGCAGATTAGCCACTTGTCGCCGGCTCCTTACCAAGCACCCCGATCTCCTTCCGCGATATCTCCTTTTCTTTCTACTGCGAATGACGGGCCCTGTCGGGTGTCTGGAGCAAATCCCTCTTGTCCGACTCATTAAAGAAAAATGTTTTGTCCAGTTCAAGGTGAGTAATCGCTGTTCTGATGTCCAGAAGCTCTTTTCGGTCATAAGAGACGGTAGCAGCAACATTATGTACAAAATAAGTTACAAACAATGCGGGAAAAAAACACACAAAATAGCACGTTGGTTAAGAGTCCATAAAACAGCAGCCATCCCCTCCGGCGCCAGCACTGAAGCCTACTTGACCACAGTAGCCTACTTGACCACAGTAGCCTACTTGACCACAGTAGCCTTCTTGACCACTGACTGAAACTGTTACTTAAAGCTGTGACAAACACAATGACTTTGGGACTTTAACATTAGAATGCTGTTATAGAGTGTTTGATTAGAGCTTATGGTCCCTTAGTCCTCTACTTCAACTCTACATCAAACACATACTGTGGGGAGAACAAGTATTTGATACACTGCCGATTTTGCAGGTTTTCCTACTTACAAAGCATGTAGAGGTCTGTCATTTATCATAGGTACACTTCAACTGTGAGAGACGGAATCTAAAACAAAAATCCAGAAAATCACATTGTATGATTTTTAAGTAATTCATTTGCATTTTATTGCATGACATAAGTATTTGATACATCAGAAAAGCAGAACTTAATATTTGGTACAGAAACCTTTGTTTGCAATTACAGAGATCATACGTTTCCTGTAGGTCTTGACCAGGTTTGCACACACTGCAGCAGGGATTTTGGCCCACTCCTCCATACAGACCTTCTCCAGATCCTTCAGGTTTCGGGGCTGTCGCTGGGCAATACGGACTTTCAGCTCCCTCCAAAGATTTTCTATTGGGTTCAGGTCTGGAGACTGGCTAGGCCACTCCAGGACCTTGAGATGCTTCTTACGGAGCCACTCCTTAGTTGCCCTGGCTGTGTGTTTCGGGTTGTTGTCATGCTGGAAGACCCAGACACGACCCATCTTTAATGCTCTTACTGAGGGAAGGAGGTTGTTGGCCAAGATCTCGCGATACATGGCCCCATCCATCCTCCCCTCAATACGGTGCAGTCGTCCTGTCCCCTTTGCAGAAAAGCATCCCCAAAGAATGATGTTTCCACCTCTATGCTTCACGGTTGGGATGGTGTTCTTGGGGTTGTACGCATCCTTCTTCTTCCTCCAAACACGCCGAGTGGAGTTTAGACCAAAAAGCTATATTTTTGTCTCATTAGACCACATGACCTTCTCCCATTCCTCCTCTGGAGTTGACAAACTTCAGACGGGCCTGGACATGCGCTGGCTTGAGCAGGGGGACCTTGTGTGCGCTGCAGGATTTTAATCTATGACGGCGTAGTGTGTTACTAATGGTTTTCTTTGAGACTGTGGTCCCAGCTTTCTTCAGGTCATTGACCAGGTCCTGCCGTGTAGTTCTGGGCTGATCCCTCACCTTCCTCATGATCATTGATGCCCCACGAGGTGAGATCTTGCATGGAGCCCCAGACCGAGGGTGATTGACCGTCATCTTGAACTTCTTCCATTTCTTTATAATTGCGCCAACAGTTGTTGCCTTCTCACCAAGCTGCTTGCCTATTGTCCTGTAGCCCATCCCAGGCTTGTGCAGGTCTACAATTGTATCCCTGATGTCCTTACACAGCTCTCTGGTCTTGGCCATTGTGGAGAGGTTGGAGTCTGTTTGATTGAGTGTGTGGACAGGTGTCTTTTATACAGGTAACGAGTTCAAACAGGTGCAGTTAATACAGGTAATGAGTGGAGAACAGGAGGGCTTCTTAAAGAAAAACTAACTGGTCTGTGAGAGCCGGAATTCTTACTGGTTGGTAGGTGATTATGCAATAAAATGCAAATTAATTACTTAAAAATCATACAATGTGATTTTCTTGATTTTTGTTTTAGATTCCATCTCTCACAGTTTAATTGTACGTATGATACAAATTACAGACCTCTACATGCTTTGTAAGTAGGAAAACCTGCAAAATCGGCAGTGTAACAAATACTTGTTCTCCCCACTGTACATGAACACACACAAGAGAGAAATAGTCTGTGCATCCCCACTGGCACCCTATTCCTTATATAGCATCATATTATTATATACTATATATGGCACCTCTATTCCCTATACACCCTACCCCCCTGGTCTGTAAAGGGAATGACTGACCTGCCAGAACCAGCTCCCCTGCAGGATGGTGAGTGATGCTCTCAGCAGCTCCAGCAGAACGTTTCCTCTGTGGAACACCTCCAGAAAGGACACCATGGCCTCTCCAAACACACAGAACAGCAGCAGCTGGTGAACATGGACATCTAGCATAGCTCTGCCGTGGAGGTGGTAAAGGAACAAGAACCCTGGGAAACACAGAACAAACATCAGTAACGTGATGGCGCGCCAGTCCACGCATTACAGCCCCATTGACTTGAATAGGGATGTCCATTCTAGTGGTGATTCTATTTCTATGGCTGTAACACTGCATGTGGCTAGCTAATGACCAAAGCACTCTACCTCAGGACAACATCTCCATCTCCTCTGTCTCACCAGTCGTCTTACCTTCTATGAAGAAGGCGATGGCCAGCATTAGTCTGTCGAGGGCCAGTGGAGCGGCGTCCGTGGTGGTGTGTACAATGAGAGACATGGCTCCAGCCAGGCCAAAGAAGAGATACATGGTGGAGTGCTGCCAGTTATGGAGTCTGTCCCAGTGATGCTCACTGTAGTCATACAGGTGAAGCCGCGGCCCGTCTGCTACAAACTGCTCCGCCAGCATCCCTGGAACACAGAACATCACCATTCTCTTAAACGGAGAAAAGATCCTTGGTCTCTTAGAAACTTCTAGTCTCCCTCTGCCATAAATTACCATCAACAGTCCAGAAACAGCAACAATGTCTCATCCTAAAATGATAATTTCTTAAGTCATAATTGACATCCTAACACTCCCAGTTTGTCTGATCATCACCAGTCTGTTGTTTAACTACAGACAGCGCTAGTATATGGTGAATGTTCTAAATGGATGGAACGAACCGGTGCTCTGCACCCTATTCCGTAGAGAACTGCGCGAGGAGGTCCAGACGGATTTGGCGTGCCGGGACGACAACCTTTCCTTGGACACACTCATCGCAATGGCCATCCGTCTGGGCAACCTCCTTCAGGAGCGCCGGCACCTCCTTCGCCCCTCGCTCTCCTTCTTTGGCCGTCCTGAGGCAGAGCCTGAACCCATGGAGATAGGGGTCACACACCTCTCCGCAGTAGAGCGGCGTCGCCGGAGCAGCTGGGGCTGTGTTCCTATTGATGCCAGATGGGGCACCGGCTCCAGTGTCCGGTGTGACCCAACCAGAGGTCCACTGGGGCAGGGGGACGGCCCCGTGATCATCCGTCTCCCAGGGTAGGCGTGAGTATTCCTTCTTCATCGTTTTCCGCCAAACCCTTCCTGGTTTCCATTTCACTGGCTGGCTGTCCCTCAGGTGTTGTCTCTACTGCTCTAGTGGACTCCGGTGCCGCAGGGAATTTCATCGACCAGACCCTTGTCTCCTCCTTGAACATCACCTCATACCCGCTCTCCTTTTCCGGTCCAAGCCCTGGATAATCAACCATTGGGATCCGGCACTATCACGCACATCACAGTACCACTGACCCTCACCGTGGGACCCCACCACCAAGAAAGGAAAGCCTTCCCTTCCTCATCACCACTGCACGGGTTCACAAAGTCATCCTCGGCCTCCCGTGGCTCCAACGTCATAACCCCACCAATATCCTGGTCGAGGATGGAAATCACAGCCTGGGCACCAGGATGAAGGAAGACCTGCTTTCCCTTACCTTGTGGTTCCACGTCAGTTGAGAGTCCTGTGAGTGCCCTCCAGCTCATCATTCTGTCCTACCGTATCATTGGCCCCGTGTTTTAGGACGTAGATGTGGACATCCGCCAGGCTCTGTAGAGGGAACCCGCTCCTGCTACCTGTCCTCCTGAGCGCCTCTACGTCCCCACGGGGGTGAAGGATTGGCTGCTGACCTGGGCGCACACATCCCTCGCCGCTGAACACCCAGGTTTCACCCGCACCATTCAATCCATCTCCACAAAGTACTGGTGGCCCACCTTGGCAGAGGACGTCGCCCGCTATGTCACAAACAAAATCTCCCCGGCATGCTCCGGCAGAGAAACTCCTTCACCTTCCCGTGCCTCAGCGGCCTTGGTCCCATATGTCCATAAATTTCGTTACTGATCTCTCTCCGTCTGATGGTTTCACCACCATTATGGTTGTTGGAGACAGATTCTCTAAATCCTGCCGTTTTATCCCTCTCTCTGGTCTCCCTACCGCTCTCCAGGTTGCTGAGGCACTGTTCCAGGTCTTCCGGCACTATGGCCTTCCGGAGGACATCGTCTCCGACCGTGGCCCTCAATTCACTTTGTGGGAATGGAAAGCCTTCATGGAGAAGCTGGGGGCCACGGTCAGCCTCACATCCGGGTCCCGGCCTCAGTCCAACGGGCCAGTGGAGAGGACCAACCAGGAGCTGGGGAGGTTCCTGAGGAGTCACTCCTGGGCCCGGTTCCTTCCCTGGGCAGAGTACGCCCAGAACTCACTTCATCACTCCTCCACCGGGCTGACTCCCTTCCAGTGCGTCCTGGGGTATCAGCCGGCCCTGGGCCCATGGACCCCGAGCCAGACCGAAGCCCCTGCGGTGGACGAGTGGTTTCGAAGGAGCAGGTGGATCGCTACCGCAGTGAGGCTCCTGTGTTCCATCCTGGTGATCGCGTCTGGCTCTTCAACAGGAACCTCCTGCTCCGTCTGCCTTGCCGGAAGCTGAGCCCCCAGTTTGTGGGGCCCTTCAAGGTCCTCCGGAGGGTCAACGAGGTAACGTACCGTTTACAACTCCCCACCAACTACATGTTTCCCTCCTCATGGTTCCTGGTCCTCTGGCTGATGCCGTCCCCTGCGACACCCCTACTCCTCCCCTGGATATCAATGGGATCGCTGCCTATGCCGTCAGGTCCCTGCTGGACTCCCGACGTCGTGGGGGTCGGCTTCAGTACCTGGTGAACTGGGAGGGGTAAGGTCCAGAGGAGCGCTGTTGAGTCCCGGTGGCCGACATCCTGGACCGCAACATCGTCCGGGATTTCCATCTCCGCTGACAGGCCCGCTCCTCGCCCTCGCGGCCGTCCTCCTGACCAGGTAATGTCATGCCTACTCCCACTCCCCCTCCCCCTCTCCAGCGCTCGACGTCGCCGGTCCTGGCAACCATCATTATGCACACCTGGACTTCATCATTACCTTGATGACCTTCCCTTTATTTAGCCCTCAGTAGCTTCAGTCATAAAGCAGTATTGGTTTGTTTTCATTCACGTTCTGTAGTCTTCGCAAGTTTTAAAAAAATCTGCATTCTTCATTATTAAACTCTCCTTCTGCTTCCTGACTCCCGGTGAATACGTGACAGATACATGCTTAAAAATAGCCCTTTGAACGTAGTATGCTACAGTACTGTCAATTACAGCACATTACACTGTTTTCACATTTCACACTTGCACTATCTATTAAAATTGACTGAACATCACATTTCCATAATTTCTATCCCAATAATAGAAATCAATATTTACTGAACAAAAATATAAACGCAACATGCAACAATTTCAGAGATTTTACTGAGTTACAGTTCATATAAGGAAATCAGTCAATTGAAATAAATTCATTAGGCCCTAATCTATGAACTTCACATGACTGGGAATACAGATATACATCTGTTGGTCACAGATACCTTAAACAAAATGGGCCTCACAATGGGCCTCAGGATCTCGTCACGCTATCTCTGTGCATTCAAATTGCCATTGATCAAATGCAATTGTGTTCGTTGTCCGAAGCTTATGCCTTCCCATACCATAACCCCACCGCCAACATGGGGCACTCTGTTCACAACGTTGACATCCGCAATAACATCTGATAAATATGTGTATGCGACCAATACCATTTTATTTGACGCCATACACGTGGTCTGCAGGTGAAGAAGCTGGAGGTCCTGGGCTGGCGTGGTTAACGTGGTCTGCAGTTGTGAGTGAACATTCAATTCTCTGGCAACAGCTCTGGTGGACATTCCTGCAGTCAGCATGCCAATTGCGCGCTCCCTCAAAACCTGAGACATCTGTGGCATTGTGTTGTGTGACAAAACTGCACATTTTTGAGTGGCCTTTTATTGTCCCCAGCACAAGGAACACCTGTGTAATGATCATGCTATTTAATCAGTTTCTTGATTTGCCACACCTGTCAGGTGGATGCCTGTGCCATTAAACCCCTACAACTCATCCAGAATGCTGCATTCCGTCTGGTGTTCAACCTTCCCAAGTTCTCTCACGTCACCCCGTTCCGCCGCACACTCCACTGGCTTCCAGTTGAAGCTCGCATCTGCTACAAGACCATGGTGCTTGCCTACGGAGCTGTGAGGGGAACGGCACCTCCGTACCTTCAGGCTCTGATCAGTCCCTACACCCAAACGAGGGCATTGCGTTCATCCACCTCTGGCCTGCTGGCCCCCATACCTCTGCGGAAGCATAGTTCCCGCTCAGCCCAGTCAAAACTGTTCGCTGCTCTGGCACCCCAATGGTGGAACAAGCTCCCTCACGACGCCAGGACAGCGGAGTCACTCACCACCTTCCGGAGACACTTGAAACCCCACCTCTTTAAGGAATACCTGGGATAGGATAAAGTAATCCTTCTACCCCCCCTTACCCCACCCCAAAGAAAGAAAAAAAAAACATATTGTAAAGTGGTTATCCCACTGGCTATAAGGTGAATGCACCAATTTGTAAGTCGCTCTGGATAAGAGCGTCTGCTAAATGACGTAAATGTAATTATCTTGGCAAAGGAGAAAAAGAATTGTGCACAAACTTTGAGAGAAACAAGTGTTTTGTGCGTATAGAACATTTCTGGGATCTTTTATTTCCGCTCATGAAACATGGGACTAACACTTTACATGTTAAGTTTATATTTTTTTTCAGTGCCTTCGGAAAGTATTCAGACCCCTTGACTTTTTCCACATTGTTACGTTACAGAATTATTCTAAAATCGATTAAATAAAAAAATGTCCTCAGCAATCTACACACAATACCCCATAATGACAAAGCAAAAACAGGTTTGTAGACATTTTAGCAAATGTATTACAAATAAAAAAACGGAAACACCTTATTTACATAAGTATTCAGACCCTTTACTATGAGACTCGAAATTGAGCACAGGTGCATCCTGTTTCCATTGATCATCCTTGAGATGTTTCTACAACTTGATTGGAGTCCACCTGTGGTAAATTAAATTGATTGGACATGATTTGGAAAGGCACACACATGTCTATATAAGGTCCCACAGTTGACAGTGCATGTCAGAGCAAAAACCAAGCCATGAGGTCGAAGGAATTGTCCGTAGAGCTCCGAGACAGCAGTGTCGAGGCACAGATCTGGGGAAGGGTACCAAAAAATGTCTGCACCATTGAAGGTCCCCAAGAACACAGTGGCCTCCATCATTCTTAAATGGAAGAAGTTTGGAACCACCAATACTCTTCCTAGAGCTGCCCGCCCCGGCCAAACTGAGCAATCAGGGGAGAAGGGCCTTGGTCAGGGAGGTGACCAATAACCCGATGGTCACTCTGACAGAGCTCCAGAGTTCCTCTGTGGAAATGGGAGAACTTTCCAGAAGGACAACCATCTCTGCAGCACTCCACCAATCAGCCCTTTATGGTAGAATGGTCAGACGGAAGCCACTCCTCAGTAAAAGGCACATAACAGCCCACTTGGAGTTTGCCTAAAGGCACCTAAAGGACTCTCAGACCATGAGAAACAAGATTCTCTGGTCTGATGAAACCAAGATTGAACTCTTTGACCTGAATGCAAAGCGTCACATCTGGAGGAAACCTGGCACCATCCCTACGGTGAAGCATGGTGGTGGCAGCATCATGCTGTGGGGATGTTTTTCAGCGGCAGGGAGACTATTCAGGATCGAGGCAAAGATGAACGGAGCAAAGTACAGAGAGATCCTTGATGAAAACCTGCTCCAGAGCGCTCAGGACCTCAGACTGGGGCGAAGGTTCACCTTCCAACAGGACAACAACCCTAAGCACACAGCCAAGACAATGCAGGAGTGGCTTCGAGACAAGTCTCTGAATGTCCTTGAGTGGCCCAGCCAGATTCCGGACTTGAACCCAATCGAACATCTCTGGAGAGACCTGAAAATAGCTGTGCAGCAACGCTCCCCATCCAACCTGACAGAGCTTGAGAGGATCTGCAGAGAAGAATGGGAGAAACTCCCCAAATACAGGTGTGCCAAGCTTGTAGCATCATACCCAAGAAGACTCGAGGCTGTAATCGTTGCCAAAAGGTTCTTCAACAAAGTACTGAGTAAAAGGTCTGAATACTTATGTAAATGTGATATTTACGTTTTTCATTTTTAATAAATTTGCACAAATGTCTAAAAACCTGTTTTTGCTTTGTCACTATGGGGTATTGTGTGTCGATTGATGAGAGAAAAACAACAATTTAATAAATTTTAGAATAAGGCTTAAACGTAACAAAATGTGGGAAAAGTCAAGGGGTCTGAATACTTTCCGAATGCGCTGTATATATAAAAAAATATGTATTTTTTTTAAATGCATTTCTTTCTTCACAAAAGTAGTGCACTGGGCCTTTACTACTCCTGTATGAGCAAAATAGCCGTCAGCAGCGCCGGGAGAACCCCCCCCCCCCCCCCCCCCCCCCCCCTCCCCTTGGGGTCACATACCAAAATGTGTGGACTGTTGTCATTTTGGATAATGTTTCTGCTATGTAAATGGCATATATTACAGTTTTACAGTACTGTATTGCCCAATGCAATTTTAGTAAAGTGATTTGATTTGTTACATAGAGATTTATTTTTGTAACTTATTCTGAAGTAAAATCAGAATAGCTATCATTATAGTAGTACATTGGAGTATACAGTTGAAGTCGGAAGTTTACATACACCTTAGCCAAATACATTTAAACTCAGTTTTTCATAATTCCTGACATTTAATCCTAGTAAAACTTCCCTGTCTTAGGTCAGATAGGATCACCACTTTATTTTAAGAATGTGAAATGTCAGAATAATAGTAGAGAGAGTGATTTATTTCAGCTTTTAATTATTTCATCACATTCCCAGTGGGTCAGAAGTTTACATACACTCAATTAGTATTTGGTAGCATTGCCTTTAAATGTGCTTTGAGTTTTGAAACAACTGCCTTTTTGATGATCTGTTTTGAGTTTTGTACTAAGAGTTGTGAAAATTGAACCAAAGCGATAAAAAAAACATCTATCATGTGGATGCTCAGGGTGTTGATGCTCACCAACCACAGAGAAGAAAAGGGTGACGGATCCCTCGATGACTTCCAGGCGGCGCTGTGTGGATCGGCTGGCCAGGCGGGTGGAGGTGGAGCCCAGACTCTTGTTCCTGCGGGTGGCGTACCATAGAGAGTACTTTCCCGCCCACCACAGGCCCGCGATCAGGAAGAAACTACCTGGCAACGCATGGCCCTTAAAACTACCCATAATCCTTCACTGGAATACCTGGAACACAGAGAGAGGGGACGGATGATGTCACAACTCAGATACTGTCAGAAGAGTCTGATATCTGGTGAAGAGAAAAATATCTTATTCTTAAATTGAGCAACAAGAAATGTGGTGACAGACATTGGTATTACCAGTACGACCACTCATTCAGTTACTGTTGAGAATCGTTTGTGTGGTAGAAGAAATACATCCAAGCATGCTTCTCCTTCTCCTGAGCATCCGAGCATGTCCATAATGGGAAATACCGAACAGTCAGGAGACCAGAACCAAACAGCTCTCTGTTAAAGGAGACCAGAACCAAACAGCTCTCTGTTAAGCCCCCAAATCTCTCATCTGCACCTGGGCAGGTGAGAAAACAGAGGAGCTTCGAAGCTGGCTCACTTCTGGTTGGGTGGAGGCTCAATCTGGGTAGGAAGGGTGGAGGCTACTGGGTGGAGGCTACTGGGTAGAGGCTACTGGGTAGAGGCTACTGGGTGGAGGCTACTGGATAGAGGCTACTGGGTGAAGACTACTGGGTAGAGGCTACTGGGTGGAGGCTACTGGGTAGAGGCTACTGGGTAGAGGCTACTGGGTGGAGGCTACTGGGTAGAGGCTACTGGGTAGAGGCTACTGGGTGGAGGCTACTGGATAGAGACTACTGGATAGAGGCTACTGGGTAGAGGCTACTGGGTAGAGGCTACTGGGTAGAGGCTACTGGGTGGAGGCTACTGGGTAGAGGCTACTGGGTAGAGGCTACTGGGTGGAGGCTACTGGGTAGAGGCTACTGGGTAGAGGCTACTGGGTGGAGGCTACTGGATAGAGACTACTGGATAGAGGCTACTGGGTAGAGGCTACTGAGTGGAGCCCACATGGTAGAGGCTACTTGGTTGCTAAGCTTGGGGTTGGGTGGAGTCTACTAGGTGGAGGCTACTGGGTAGAGGCTTCTGGGTGAAGGCTACTGGGTAGAGACTACTGGGTGGAGGCTACTGGGTAGAGGCTACTGGGTGGAGGCTACTGGGTGGAGGCTACTGGGTGGAGGCTACTGGGTAGAGGCTACTGGGTGGAGGCTACTGGGTAGAGGCTACTGGGTAGAGGCTACTGGATAGAGGCTACTGGGTGGAGGCTACTGGGTAGAGGCTACTGGGTGGAGGCTACTGGGTAGAGGCTACTGGGTGGAGGCTACTGGGTAGAGGCTACTGGGTAGAGGCTACTGGGTAGAGGCTACTGGGTGGAGGCTACTGGGTAGAGGCTACTGGGTAGAGGCTACTGGGTGGAGGCTACTGGGTAGAGGCTACTGGGTGGAGGCTACTGGGTAGAGGCTACTGGGTAGAGGCTACTGGGTAGAGGCTACTGGGTGGAGGCTACTGGGTAGAGGCTACTGGGTAGAGGCTACTGGGTAGAGGCTACTGGGTGGAGGCTACTGGGTAGAGGCTACTGGGTGGAGGCTACTGGGTAGAGGCTACTGGGTAGAGGCTACTGGGTAGAGACTACTGGGTGGAGGCTCAGTTTGAGCTGGGACATTGGGTAGAGGGTAGTGGGTGGAGGCTCAGTTTGAGCTGGGACATTGGGTAGAGGGTAGTGGGTAGAGGCTACTGGGTGGAGGCTCAGTTTGAGCTGGGACATTGGGTAGAGGGTAGTGTCACATAGGTAGCTAGGTCCTGTGTGGCTCAGTTGGTAGAGCATGGTGCTGTGGGTTTGATTCCCACGGGGGACCAGTACGGCTAGAACACTGGATTATAGTGTCTACATTGGGGACCAGTACAGCTAGAACACTGGATTATAGTGTCTACATTGGGGACCAGTACGGCTAGAACACTGGATTATAGTGTCTACATTGGGGGACCAGTACGGCTAGAACACTGGATTATAGTGTCTACATTGGGGACCAGTACGGCTAGAACACTGGATTATAGTGTCTACATTGGGGACCAGTACGGCTAGAACACTGGATTATAGTGTCTACATTGGGCACCAGTACGGCTAGAACACTGGATTATAGTGTCGACATTGGGGACCAGTACGGCTAGAACACTGGATTATAGTGTAGTATGAAAATATATGCAATCACTACTGTAAGTCGTTCTGGATAAGAGTATCTGCTTAGTGAAAAAATGAAATAATAAAATGATATACCTCCAAAATCACATTGCTGTCACGCCTCTTTTGGGTGTCTGGAGAATTTTTGTATAACCCGAAACGGCTAGAATATTGGCCGCTGGATTATAGTGTCTACATTGTCATTGGATGTTACATTTCAAAAACCTTCCCTCCATATGCCCGTAGAAGGGCACTTGTGTTTGTTATGTTCGTCACTGTTTTCCGACCAGGTAGGACACATTTTGCAGAGTTCCTCCGTATGCTAGTTCACAACATTTCAGAACACAGAAGAAAACATGGAGGAAAAACTTAATTCTGTCGATGAAAGCATTCCAACTCGAGTCGATGACAGCGTTCCAACTGTAGTCGATGACAGCGTTCCAACTGTAGTCGATGACAGCGTTCCAACTGTAGTCGATGACAGCGTTCCAACTGTAGTCGATGACAGCGTTACAACTGTAGTCGATGACAGCGTTCCAACTGTAGTCGATGACAGCGTTCCAACTGTAGTCGATGACAGCGTTCCAACTGTAGTCGATGACAGCGTTATAACTGTAGTCGATGACAGCGTTCCAACTGTAGTCGATGACAGCGTTACAACTGTAGTCGATGACAGCGTTATAACTGTAGTCGATGACAGCGTTATAACTGTAGTCGATGACAGCGTTATAACTGTAGTCGATGACAGCGTTCCAACTGTAGTCGATGACAGCGTTCCAACTGTAGTCGATGACAGCGTTACAACTGTAGTCGATGACAGCGTTACAACTGTAGTCGATGACAGCGTTCCAACTGTAGTCGATGACAGCGTTACAACTGTAGTCGATGACAGCGTTCCAACTGTAGTCGATGACAGCGTTCCAACTGTAGTCGATGACAGCGTTCCAACTGTAGTCGATGACAGCGTTATAACTGTAGTCGATGACAGCGTTCCAACTGTAGTCGATGACAGCGTTCCAACTGTAGTCGATGACAGCGTTCCAACTGTAGTCGATGACAGCGTTCCAACTGTAGTCGATGACAGCGTTACAACTGTAGTCGATGACAGCGTTATAACTGTAGTCGATGACAGCGTTATAACTGTAGTCGATGACAGCGTTCCAACTGTAGTCGATGACAGCGTTACAACTGTAGTCGATGACAGCGTTACAACTGTAGTCGATGACAGCGTTCCAACTGTAGTCGATGACAGCGTTACAACTGTAGTCGATGACAGCGTTACAACTCGTCTTACTGATATTGAATATTATGTTTTTATCTTGAGGTGATTTGTACCGCTGTGTTTTCAATACGCCAGGCCAAACTGAGCAATCGGGGGAGAAGGGCCTTGGTCAGGGAGGTGACCAAAAACACGATGGTCACTCTGAAAGAGCTCCAGAGTTCCTCTGTGGAGATGGGAGAACCTTTTTCAGCGGCAGGGACAGGGAGACTAGTCAGGATCGAGGGAAAGATGAACGGAGCAAAGTACAGAGAGATTATTGATGGAAACCAGCTCCAGAGCGCTCAGGACCAAGACAATGCAGGAGTGGCTTCCGGACAAGTCTCTGAATGTCCTTGAGTGGCCCAGCCAGAGCCCGGACTTGAACCCGATCTAACGTCTCTGGAGAGACCTGAAAATAGCTGTGCAGCGACGCTCCCCATCCAACCTGACAGAGCTGCAAAGAAGAATGGGAGAAACTCCCCAAATACAGGTGTGCCAAGCTTGTAGCGTCATACCCAAGAAGACTCAAGGCTGTAATCGCTGCCAAAGGTGCTTCAACAAAGTATTTACATTTACATTTACATTTTAGTCATTTAGCAGACGCTCTTATCCAGAGCGACTTACAGTTAGTGAATACATTTTTTTTTTTTTTATATACTGGCCCCCCGTGGGACTGAAGTACTGAGTAAAGGGTCTGAATACTTATGTATATGTGAATTTCCGTTAAAAAAATACATATATTTTGCTAAAATGTCTAAAAATCTGTTTTACCTTTGTCATTATAGGGTATTGTGTGTAGATTAATGAGGGGAAAAAACGATTTAATCCATTTTAGAATAAGGCTGTAATATAACAAAATGTGGAAAAACTAAAGGGGTCTGAATACTTTCCGAATGCACTGTATGTATCTAGATGGAGAGTCGTTCAACCACAGCATATCTATTAATTGGTCTATTTACATCTCAACAGCTGAGTCTCATCGTTTGTTCCCTTGAATAAATGAAATTAATTGACAGAGACAGACTTAGCTGAAGCTGGTAAACCAGAGGAAAATAAACTCATGGACTAGACTCTCTACACAGTATAACTACTGATAGACTAGTTACTAGACTCTCCACACAGTATAACTACTGATAGACTAGTTACTAGACTCTCCACACAGTATAACTACTGATAGACTAGTTACTAGACTCTCCACACAGTATAACTACTCATGGACTAGACTCTCTACACAGTAAAACTACTAGATAGCCAGAGAGTAGAGCATTGCAGTAGTCTAATCTAGAAGCGGCAAAAGCATGGATTAGCTTTTCTGCATCATTTTTGGACAAAACATTTCTGATTTTTACAATGTTACGAAGATGAAAAAAAAGCTTCCCTTGAAATATTATTGATATGTTGATATGTTGATAGGGTCCAGAGTAACGCCGAGGTCCTCCACAGTTTTATTTGAGACGACTGTTCAACCATCAAGATTAATTGTCAGATCCAACAGCAGATCTCTTTGTTTCTTGGGAACTAGAACTAGAATCTCTGTTTTGTCCGAGTTTAAAAGTAAAACATTTGCCGCCATCCACTTCCTTATGTCTGAAACACAGGCTTCCAGGGTAGGACATTTTGGGGCTTCACCATGTTTCATCGAAATGTACAGCTGTGTGTCGTCCGCATAGTAGTGAAAGTTGACATTGTGTTTTCGAATGACATCACCAAGAGGTAGAATATAAGATCTAAACCAGGCAAGAACTTGTCCTTGTAGACCAATTAGGGTTTCCAATCTCTCCAAAAGAATGTTGCGATCGATGGTGTCAAAAGCAGCACTAAGGTCTAGGAGCACGAGGACAGATGCAGAGCCTTGGTCTGACGCCATTAAAAGGTCATTTACCACCTTCACGAGTGCAGTCTCAGTACTATGATTGGGTCTAAAACCAGACTGAAGTGTTTCGTATACATTATTTGTCTTCAAAAAGGCAGTGAGTTGCTGCGCAACAGTTTGTTTGTTTTTTATTAGAGGACTGCGAGATTCGATATAGGCCTGTCATTTTAAAAAACATTTTCCAGGTCAAGGTTTGGCTTTTTCAGGAGAGGCTTTATTACTGCCACTTTTAGTGAGTTTGGTTCACATCCAGTGGATAGGGAGACGTTTATGATGTTCAACATTGGAGGGCCAAGCACAGGAAGTAGCTCTTTCAGTAGTTTAGTTGGAATAGGGTCCAGTAGGCAGCTGGAAGGTTTAGAGGCCATGACTATTTTCGTGAATGTGTCGAGAAATACAGGATTAAAAAAACTTGAGTGTCTCCATTGATCCTAGGTCCTGGCAGTTCTGTGCAGACTCAGGACAGCTGAGCTTTGGAGAAATACGCAGATTCAAAGAGGAGTCTTAATTTGCTTTCTAATGATCATGATCTTTTCGTCAAAGAAGTTCATGAGTTCAACATTTTGGATTGTTCTTATTCTCCTCAATTAGGTTGGAAAAGTAGGCTGATCGAGCAGCAGTGAGAGCTCTTCGATTTTGCACGGTACTGTCTTTCCAAGCTAGTCGGAAGACTTTTGGTGGATGCCATTTCCGTTCCAAGTTTCTGGAAGCTTGCTTCAGGGCTCTGGTATTTTCTGTATATCAGGGAGCTAATTTCTTGTGACAAATGATTTCGTTTTAAGGGGTGTGACTGCATCTAGGGTATTACGCAAGGTTAAATTTAGATCCTCAATTAGGTGGTTAACAAATGTTTGTACTCCGACGTCCTTGGGTAGGTGTAGGGAGTCTGGAAGGGCATCTAGAAATCTTTGGGTTGTCCGAGAATATATAGCACTGCTTTTGATAATCCTTGGTTGGGTCTGAGCAGATTATTTGTTGCTATTGCAAAC
Source organism: Coregonus lavaretus (assembly GCF_964263955.1). NCBI lineage: Eukaryota > Metazoa > Chordata > Actinopteri > Salmoniformes > Salmonidae > Coregonus > Coregonus lavaretus. Next base: position 60,675,817 of record NC_139998.1, on the reverse strand, counting down.
GTTATAAGATGGTGGTCCGATAGTCCAGGATTATGGGTAAAAACATTTAGATCCACAATATTTATTCCACGGGACAAAACAGGGTATGACTGTGGCAACGTGTAGGTCCGGAGACATATTGGACAAAACCCACTGAGTCGATGATGGCTCCGAAAGCCTTTTGGAGTGGGTCTGTGGACTTTTCCATGTGACTATTGAAGTCACCAAACATTATAAATACTATCTGCCATGACTACAAGGTCCGATAGGAATTCAGGGAACTCAGTGAGGAACGCTGTATACGGCCCAGGAGGCCTGTTAACAGTAGCTATAGAAAGTTATTGAGTAGGCTGCATAGATTTCATGACAAGAAGCTCAAAAAACGACATTTTTGGGGGGGATAAATATAAATTTTCTGTCGTAAATGTTAGCAACACCTCCGCCTTTGCTGGATGCATGGAGGATATGGTCACTAGTGTAACCAGGAGGAGAGGCCTCATTTAACACAGTCAATTATTCAGGCTTGAGCCATGTTTCAGTCAGGCCAATCACATCAAGGTTATGATCATGATTAGTTAATTGACAATGACTGCCTTGGAAGTGAAGGATCTAACATTAGTAGTCCTATTTTCAGATGTGAGATATTATCACAATCTCTTTCAATAATGACAGGAACGGAGGTCTTTATTCCAGTGAGATTGCTAAAGCGAACACCGCCATGTTTAGTTTTGCTCAACCTAGATCGAGGCACAAACACTGTCTCAATGGGGAAAGCTGAGCTGACTACACTGACTGTGCTAGTGGCAGACTCTACTAAGCTGGAAGGCTGGCTAACAGCCTGCTGCCTGGCCTGCACCCTGTCTCATTGTGGAGCTAGAGGAGTTAGATTCCTGTCTATGGTGGTAGATAAGATGAGAGCACCCCTCCAGCTAGGATGGAGTCCATCACTCCTCAGCAGGCCAGGCTTGGTCCTGTAACACCCCTCCAGCTAGGATGGAGTCCATCACTCCTCAGCAGGCCAGGCTTGGTCCTGTAGCACCCCTCCAGCTAGGATGGAGTCCATCACTCCTCAGCAGGCCAGGCTTGGTCCTGTAGCACCCCTCCAGCTAGGATGGAGTCCATCACTCCTCAGCAGGCCAGGCTTGGTCCTGTAGCACCCCTCCAGCTAGGATGGAGTCCATCACTCCTCAGCAGGCCAGGCTTGGTCCTGTAACACCCCTCCAGCTAGGATGGAGTCCATCACTCCTCAGCAAGCCAGGCTTGGTCCTGTAGCACCCCTCCAGGGTCCGTCACTCCTCAGCAGGCCAGGCTTGGTCCTGTAGCACCCCTCCAGCTAGGATGGAGTCCATCACTCCTCAGCAGGCCAGGCTTGGTCCTGTAGCACCCCTCCAGCTAGGATGGAGTCCGTCACTCCTCAGCAGGCCAGGCTTGGTCCTGTAGCACCCCTCCAGCTAGGATGGAGTCCATCACTCCTCAGCAGGCCAGGCTTGGTCCTGTAGCACCCCTCCAGCTAGGATGGAGTCCATCACTCCTCAGCAAGCCAGGCTTGGTCCTGTAGCACCCCTCCAGGGTCCGTCACTCCTCAGCAGGCCAGGCTTGGTCCTGTAGCACCCCTCCAGCTAGGATGGAGTCCATCACTCCTCAGCAGGCCAGGCTTGGTCCTGTAGCACCCCTCCAGCTAGGATGGAGTCCGTCACTCCTCAGCAGGCCAGGCTTGGTCCTGTAGCACCCCTCCAGCTAGGATGGAGTCCGTCACTCCTCAGCAGGCCAGGCTTGGTCCTGTAGCACCCCTCCAGCTAGGATGGAGTCCGTCACTCCTCAGCAGGCCAGGCTTGGTCCTGTTTGTGGGTGAGTCCCAGAAAGAGTAACAGTTATCTACAAATTATATATTTTGGGAGGGGCAGAAAACAGATTTCAACCAGCGATTGAGTTGTGAGACTCTGCTGTAGAGCTCATCACTCCCCCTAACTGGGAGGGGGCCAGAGACAATTAATAGATGCCGACACATCTTTCTAGCTAATTTACACTCTGAAGCTATGTTGCGCTTGGTGACCTCTGACTGTTTCATCCTAACATCGTTGTTGGCGACGTGGATAACACCAGTTCTAGTCTCAGCCAGCACCATCTTCAGATTAGCCTTTACGTCGGTAGCCCTGCCCCCTGGTAAACAGTGTATGATCGCTGGATGATTCTTTTTAAGTCTAATATTGCGGGTAATGGAGTCGCCAATGACTGGGGTTTTCAATTTGTCCGAGCTAATGGTGGGCGGCTTCGGCGGCTCAGACCCCGTAATGGGTGGAGGAGAGACCTGAGAATGCTCGGCCTCTGACTCCGACTCGTTGCTTAATGGGGAGAACCGGCTGAAAGTTTGTCGACTGAATGAGCGACACCGGTTGAGCATGCCGACAGCATTTCTTTACAGAAGCCTTGAAATAAAGAGTCCTGTAGAACCATGTCCAGATAAAGGGTCCTGTAGAACCATGTCCAGTTAAAGGGTCCTGTAGAACCATGTCCAGATAAAGAGTCCTGTAGAACCATGTCCAGATAAAGAGTCCTGTAGAACCATGTCCAGATAAAGGGTCCTGTAGAACCATGTCCAGATAAAGGGTCCTGTAGAACCATGTCCAGATAAAGCCTCCTGTAGAACCATGTCCAGATAAAGGGTCCGGGGTGAAAAAGTTGAATGAAAAAAGTCGAGCGAGGACTAAACGAAGACGTTGGTAAATGTGTTAAATGCAGAGTTTTGATTAAATGGTTATTAAAAGTAAAAAATGAAAGGTTTGGCAGGTAGCCAAGTATCAACAAACACTACAGCAGCATAGAGACAAGTCAGGAACCCCTTATTCATTTAGGCTAACCCCAGACTTAGTCAGCCAGATGTGGTGATAAACAGCTGTTACTCTCAGCTGTTCCTGTTGGACCCTGTGATATCTGTTCCTGTTGGACCCTGTGATATCTGTTCCTGTTGGAGCCTGTGATATCTGTTCCTGTTGGAGCCTGTGATATCTGTTCCTGTTGGACCCTGTGATATCTGTTCCTGTTGGAGCCTGTGATATCTGTTCCTGTTGGACCCTGTGATATCTGTTCCTGTTGGACCCTGTGATATCTGTTCCTGTTGGAGCCTGTGATATCTGTTCCTGTTGGAGCCTGTGATATCTGTTCCTGTTGGACCCTGTGATATCTGTTCCTGTTGGAGCCTGTGATATCTGTTCCCGTTGGACCCTGTGATATCTGTTCCTGTTGGAGCCTGTGATATCTGTTCCTGTTGGAGCCTGTGATATCTGTTCCTGTTGGACCCTGTGATATCTGTTCCTGTTGGAGCCTGTGATATCTGTTCCTGTTGGACCCTGTGATATCTGTTCCTGTTGGAGCCTGTGATATCTGTTCCTGTTGGAGCCTGTGATATCTGTTCCTGTTGGACCCTGTGATATCTGTTCCTGTTGGAGCCTGTGATATCTGTTCCCGTTGGACCCTGTGATATCTGTTCCTGTTGGAGCCTGTGATATCTGTTCCTGTTGGAGCCTGTGATATCTGTTCCTGTTGGACCCTGTGATATCTGTTCCTGTTGGAGCCTGTGATATCTGTTCCCGTTGGACCCTGTGATATCTGTTCCTGTTGGAGCCTGTGATATCTGTTCCTGTTGGAGCCTGTGATATCTGTTCCTGTTGGACCCTGTGATATCTGTTCCTGTTGGAGCCTGTGATATCTGTTCCTGTTGGACCCTGTGATATCTGTTCCTGTTGGACCCTGTGATATCTGTTCCTGTTGGAGCCTGTGATATCTGTTCCTGTTGGAGCCTGTGATATCTGTTCCTGTTGGACCCTGTGATATCTGTTCCTATTGGAGCCTGTGATATCTGTTCCTGTTGGAGCCAGTGATATCTGTTCCTGTTGGAGCCAGTGATATCTGTTCCTGTTGGAGCCAGTGATATCTGTTCCTGTTGGAGCCTGTGATATCTGTTCCTGTTGGAGCCTGTGATATCTGTTCCTGTTGGACCCTGTGATATCTGTTCCTATTGGAGCCTGTGATATCTGTTCCTGTTGGACCCTGTGATATCTGTTCCTGTTGGACCCTGTGATATCTGTTCCTGTTGGAGCCTGTGATATCTGTTCCTGTTGGAGCCTGTGATATCTGTTCCTGTTGGAGCCAGTGATATCTGTTCCTGTTGGAGCCTGTGATATCTGTTCCCGTTGGACCCTGTGATATCTGGTCCTGTTGGAGCCTGTGATATCTGTTCCTGTTGGAGCCTGTGATATCTGTTCCCGTTGGACCCTGTGATATCTGGTCCTGTTGGAGCCTGTGATATCTGTTCCTGTTGGAGCCTGTGATATATGTTCCTGTTGGAGCCTGTGATATATGTTCCTGTTGGACCCTGTGATATCTGGTCCTGTTGGAGCCTGTGATATCTGTTCCTATTGGAGCCTGTGATATTTGTTCCTGTTGGAGCCTGTGATATCTGGTCCTGTTGGAGCCTGTGATATCTGTTCCTGTTGGACCCTGTGATATCTGTTCCTGTTGGACCCTGTGATATCTGTTCCTGTTGGAGCCTGTGATATCTGTTCCTGTTGGAGCCTGTGATATCTGTTCCTGTTGGAGCCTGTGATATCTGTTCCCGTTGGACCCTGTGATATCTGTTCCTGTTGGAGCCAGTGATATCTGTTCCTGTTGGAGCCTGTGATATCTGTTCCTGTTGGAGCCTGTGATATCTGTTCCTGTTAGTCTGTGATATCTGTTCCTGTTGGAGCCTGTGATATCTGTTCCTGTTGGAGCCTGTGATATCTGTTCCTGTTGGAGCCTGTGATATCTGTTCCTGTTGGAGCCTGTGATATCTGTTCCTGTTGGAGCTAGTGATATCTGTTCCTGTTGGAGCCTGTGATATCTGTTCCTGTTGGAGCCTGTGATATCTGTTCCTGTTGGAGCCTGTGATATCTGTTCCTGTTGGAGCTAGTGATATCTGTTCCTGTTGGAGCCTGTGATATCTGTTCCTGTTGGAGCCTGTGATATCTGTTCCTGTTGGAGCCTGTGATATCTGTTCCTGTTGGAGCCTGTGATATCTGTTCCTATTGGAGCCTGTGATATCTGTTCCTGTTGGTCCAAAAAGGTAACTTTATAAACAAGCTAGTGAAAAGGAGAGAGCCAAGATCCAGTGCCACTCAGGGGAATGGAAACAATAATATGACTGCATACATATACAGAGGCTGCAGACAGCGGGCTGTGTCACTCCAACTATAAGAATCAATCCATCCTTGACCGGCAAATTCATTCCAACAGACTTTCAATGTCCTTATTAGTCCTTAAATCCTTCCATAAAGTGTAAGGGTTGGGGTGAGGTGTGACCCAGGTGCGGTGCAGGATAGACAGTAGGCAAGGATGGTGAAACAAGGATCTTTACTGGTGGTCCAAAGACCAGGATACAAAACAACAGACTATACACGAAAACAAATGAGGAGCACATAGGTCTCCAAAAAACAGGCTGACAGCAAACAATACGAAATACTAACTCTGACTGGAAAAACACAATGACACAGGGAGAACACTTCTCGAGTACCTGTAACTCCGTCACGTGATCCGACACTGATACGTACTGCTTGACATCAAGGAACTAGCAGAGAAAACTGAGCAAGGGAACACAGGGAAGTGAGGGCATAAATACACAGGTGAATCAGATAGCCACAGGTGACACCAATAGGCAGATAATTAGTCCCGACTGTGAGTGAGGAGGTGCCAATGGTTGTCGGAGGAATGAGCGACACCGGTTGAGCATGCCGACAGCATTTCTTTACAGAAGCCTTGAAATAAAGAGTCCTGTAGAACCATGTCCAGATAAAGGGTCCTGTAGAACCATGTCCAGTTAAAGGGTCCTGTAGAACCATGTCCAGATAAAGAGTCCTGTAGAACCATGTCCAGATAAAGAGTCCTGTAGAACCATGTCCAGATAAAGGGTCCTGTAGAACCATGTCCAGATAAAGGGTCCTGTAGAACCATGTCCAGATAAAGCCTCCTGTAGAACCATGTCCAGATAAAGGGTCCGGGGTGAAAAAGTTGAATGAAAAAAGTCGAGCGAGGACTAAACGAAGACGTTGGTAAATGTGTTAAATGCAGAGTTTTGATTAAATGGTTATTAAAAGTAAAAAATGAAAGGTTTGGCAGGTAGCCAAGTATCAACAAACACTACAGCAGCATAGAGACAAGTCAGGAACCCCTTATTCATTTAGGCTAACCCCAGACTTAGTCAGCCAGATGTGGTGATAAACAGCTGTTACTCTCAGCTGTTCCTGTTGGACCCTGTGATATCTGTTCCTGTTGGACCCTGTGATATCTGTTCCTGTTGGAGCCTGTGATATCTGTTCCTGTTGGAGCCTGTGATATCTGTTCCTGTTGGACCCTGTGATATCTGTTCCTGTTGGAGCCTGTGATATCTGTTCCTGTTGGACCCTGTGATATCTGTTCCTGTTGGACCCTGTGATATCTGTTCCTGTTGGAGCCTGTGATATCTGTTCCTGTTGGAGCCTGTGATATCTGTTCCTGTTGGACCCTGTGATATCTGTTCCTGTTGGAGCCTGTGATATCTGTTCCCGTTGGACCCTGTGATATCTGTTCCTGTTGGAGCCTGTGATATCTGTTCCTGTTGGAGCCTGTGATATCTGTTCCTGTTGGACCCTGTGATATCTGTTCCTGTTGGAGCCTGTGATATCTGTTCCTGTTGGACCCTGTGATATCTGTTCCTGTTGGACCCTGTGATATCTGTTCCTGTTGGAGCCTGTGATATCTGTTCCTGTTGGAGCCTGTGATATCTGTTCCTGTTGGACCCTGTGATATCTGTTCCTATTGGAGCCTGTGATATCTGTTCCTGTTGGAGCCAGTGATATCTGTTCCTGTTGGAGCCAGTGATATCTGTTCCTGTTGGAGCCAGTGATATCTGTTCCTGTTGGAGCCTGTGATATCTGTTCCTGTTGGAGCCTGTGATATCTGTTCCTGTTGGACCCTGTGATATCTGTTCCTATTGGAGCCTGTGATATCTGTTCCTGTTGGACCCTGTGATATCTGTTCCTGTTGGACCCTGTGATATCTGTTCCTGTTGGAGCCTGTGATATCTGTTCCTGTTGGAGCCTGTGATATCTGTTCCTGTTGGAGCCAGTGATATCTGTTCCTGTTGGAGCCTGTGATATCTGTTCCCGTTGGACCCTGTGATATCTGGTCCTGTTGGAGCCTGTGATATCTGTTCCTGTTGGAGCCTGTGATATCTGTTCCCGTTGGACCCTGTGATATCTGGTCCTGTTGGAGCCTGTGATATCTGTTCCTGTTGGAGCCTGTGATATATGTTCCTGTTGGAGCCTGTGATATATGTTCCTGTTGGACCCTGTGATATCTGGTCCTGTTGGAGCCTGTGATATCTGTTCCTATTGGAGCCTGTGATATTTGTTCCTGTTGGAGCCTGTGATATCTGGTCCTGTTGGAGCCTGTGATATCTGTTCCTGTTGGACCCTGTGATATCTGTTCCTGTTGGACCCTGTGATATCTGTTCCTGTTGGAGCCTGTGATATCTGTTCCTGTTGGAGCCTGTGATATCTGTTCCTGTTGGAGCCTGTGATATCTGTTCCCGTTGGACCCTGTGATATCTGTTCCTGTTGGAGCCAGTGATATCTGTTCCTGTTGGAGCCTGTGATATCTGTTCCTGTTGGAGCCTGTGATATCTGTTCCTGTTAGTCTGTGATATCTGTTCCTGTTGGAGCCTGTGATATCTGTTCCTGTTGGAGCCTGTGATATCTGTTCCTGTTGGAGCCTGTGATATCTGTTCCTGTTGGAGCCTGTGATATCTGTTCCTGTTGGAGCTAGTGATATCTGTTCCTGTTGGAGCCTGTGATATCTGTTCCTGTTGGAGCCTGTGATATCTGTTCCTGTTGGAGCCTGTGATATCTGTTCCTGTTGGAGCTAGTGATATCTGTTCCTGTTGGAGCCTGTGATATCTGTTCCTGTTGGAGCCTGTGATATCTGTTCCTGTTGGAGCCTGTGATATCTGTTCCTGTTGGAGCCTGTGATATCTGTTCCTATTGGAGCCTGTGATATCTGTTCCTGTTGGTCCAAAAAGGTAACTTTATAAACAAGCTAGTGAAAAGGAGAGAGCCAAGATCCAGTGCCACTCAGGGGAATGGAAACAATAATATGACTGCATACATATACAGAGGCTGCAGACAGCGGGCTGTGTCACTCCAACTATAAGAATCAATCCATCCTTGACCGGCAAATTCATTCCAACAGACTTTCAATGTCCTTATTAGTCCTTAAATCCTTCCATAAAGTGTAAGGGTTGGGGTGAGGTGTGACCCAGGTGCGGTGCAGGATAGACAGTAGGCAAGGATGGTGAAACAAGGATCTTTACTGGTGGTCCAAAGACCAGGATACAAAACAACAGACTATACACGAAAACAAATGAGGAGCACATAGGTCTCCAAAAAACAGGCTGACAGCAAACAATACGAAATACTAACTCTGACTGGAAAAACACAATGACACAGGGAGAACACTTCTCGAGTACCTGTAACTCCGTCACGTGATCCGACACTGATACGTACTGCTTGACATCAAGGAACTAGCAGAGAAAACTGAGCAAGGGAACACAGGGAAGTGAGGGCATAAATACACAGGTGAATCAGATAGCCACAGGTGACACCAATAGGCAGATAATTAGTCCCGACTGTGAGTGAGGAGGTGCCAATGGTTGTCGGAGGATGACACCTAGTGCGTCGCTCCGGAACTGCGACCCACTCCTGTAACAATAAAGTGTATATCATCAAACTTAAAAAGCTGCCTTTGATTTATCCTAAGAAAAGAAAAGTGTAAAAACAACATACAATTGTTCCAAAAGTTACACCGCACACAAGCCAAAGATCACCATGCGCAATGCCAAGCGTTGACTGGAGTGGGGTAAAGCTTGCCACCATTGGACCCTGTGACACAAGCCTACCAGACGAGCTAAATCACTTCTGTCCTCGCTTCGAGGCAAGCAACACTGAAGCATGCATGAGAGCCTCAGCTGTTCCGGATGACTATGTGATCACGCTCTTTGTAGCCGTTGTGAGTAAGACCTTTAAACAGGTCAACATTCACAAGGCCGCAGGGCCAGACGGATTACCAGGACGTGTACTCCGAGCATGCGCTGACCAACTGGCAAGTGTCTTCACTGACATTTTCAACATGTCCCTGACTGTGTCTGTAATACCAACATGTTTCAAGCAGACCACCATAGTCCTTGTTCCCAAGAACACTAAGATAACCTGCCTAAATGACTACCAACCCGTAGCACTCACGTCTGTAGCCATGAAGTGCTTTGAAAGGCTGGTCATGGCTCACATCAACAACATTATCCCAGAAACCCTAGACCCACTCCAATTTGCATAGCGCCCCAACAGATCCACAGATGATGCAATCTCTATTGCACTCCACACTGCCCTTTCCCACCTGGACAAGAGGAACACCTATGTGAGAATGCTATTCATTGACTCCAGCTCAGCGTTCAACACCATAGTGCCCTCAAAGCTCATCACTAAGCTAAGGACCCTGCACCTCCCTCTGCAACTGGATCCTGGACTTCCTGACGGGCCGCCCCCAGGTGGTAAGGGTAGGTAACAACACATCTGCCAACCTCTCCCTCAACATGCTCAAGGCAAAGGAGATGATTGTGGACTACAAGGGAAAAAAGAGGACTGAGCACGCCCCCATTCTCATCGCCGGGGCTGTAGTGGAGCAGGTTGAGAGCTTCAACTTCCTTGGTGTCCACATCACCAACAAACTGTCATGGTCCTAACACACCAAGACAGTTGTGAAGAGGGCACGACAAAGCTTATTCCCCCTCAGGAGACTGAAAAGATTTGGCATGGGTCCTCAGATCCTCAAAAGGATCTACAGCTGCACCATCGAGAGCATCCTGACTGGTTGCATCACCGCCTGGTATGGCAACTGCTCGGCCTCCGACCGCAAGGCGCTACAGAGGGTAGTGCGTACGGCCCAGTACATCACTGGGGCCAAGCTTCCTGAAATCCAGGACCTCTATACCAGGCGGTGTCAGAGGAAGGCCCTAAAAATTGTCAAAGACTCCAGCCACCCTAGTCATAGAATGTTCCCTCTGCAGCTCACAGCAAGCGGTACCGGAGCGCCAAGTCTAGGTCCAAAAGGCTTCTTAACAGCTTCTACCCCCAAGCCATAAGACTCCTGAACAGCTAATCATGGCTACCCGGACAATTTGCATTGCACCATTAAAACCCAACCGGATACTGTTTCTATTGAGTTCTGTCGGTTTAAAACCCAACCGGGAACTGTTTCTATTGAGTTCTGTCGGTTTAAAACCCAACCGGGATACTGTTTCTTTTGAGTTCTGTTGGTTTAAAACCCAACCAGGGAACTGTTTCTATTGAGTTATGTTGGTTTAAAACCCAACCGGGATACTGTTTCTATTGAGTTCTGTTGGTTTAAAACCCAACCGGGATGCTGTTTCTATTGAGTTCTGTTGGTTTAAAACCCAACCGGGAAGCTGTTTCTATTGAGTTCTGTTGGTTTAAAACCCAACCGGGATACTGTTTCTATTGAGTTCTGTTGGTTTAAAACCCAACCGGGATACTGTTTCTATTGAGTTCTGTCGGTTTAAAACCCAACCGGGATGCTGTTTCTATTGAGTTCTGTTGGTTTAAAACCCAACTGGGATACTGTTTCTATTGAGTTCTGTTCTTTGAGGTAGGTATATAGTGTTTTGCCACAAAACATGATTATTTGTCTCTCTAAAATAAAGTTAGATTGCAATATATTTCAAACAAAATCATGTTTTTTCACTAGCCCATGTCATGGTAAGATTAATCCTGTCAGTCTTTTCACTAGCCCATGTCATGGTAAGATTAATCCTGTCAGTCTATTCACTAGCCCATGTCATGGTAAGATTAATCCTGTCAGTCTTTTCACTGGCCCATGTCATGGTAAGATTAATCCTGTCAGTCTATTCACTGGCCCATGTCATGGTAAGATTAATCCTGTCAGTCTTTTCACTAGCCCATGTCATGGTAAGATTAATCCTGTCAGTCTTTTCACTAGCCCATGTCATGGTAAAATTAATCCTGTCAGTCTATTCACTGGCCCATGTCATGGTAAGATTAATCCTGTCAGTCTATTCACTAGCCCATGTCATGGTAAGATTAATCCTGTCAGTCTTTTCACTAGCCCATGTCATGGTAAGATTAATCCTGTCAGTCTTTTCACTGGCCCATGTCATGGTAAGATTAATCCTGTCAGTCTTTTCACTGGCCCATGTCATGGTAAGATTAATCCTGTCAGTCTATTCACTGGCCCATGTCATGGTAAGATTAATCCTGTCAGTCTATTCACTAGCCCATGTCATGGTAAGATTAATCCTGTCAGTCTTTTCACTAGCCCATGTCATGGTAAGATTAATCCTGTCAGTCTATTCACTAGCCCATGTCATGGTAAGATTAATCCTGTCAGTCTTTTCACTAGCCCATGTCATGGTAAGATTAATCATGTCTCTTTTCACTAGCCCATGTCATGGTAAGATTAATCCTGTCAGTCTATTCACTAGCCCATGTCATGGTAAGATTAATCCTGTCAGTCTTTTCACTGGCCCATGTCATGGTAAGATTAATCATGTCAGTCTTTTCACTAGCCCATGTCATGGTAAGATTAATCATGTCTCTTTTCACTAGCCCATGTCATGGTAAGATTAATCCTGTCAGTCTATTCACTAGCCCATGTCATGGTAAGATTAATCATGTCTCTTTTCACTAGCCCATGTCATGCTAAGATGAAATAATACTAGCTCTATCTCTTTCACAATATGTTTTTTTAATTTATGTAAACTTACCATCATTTCTTAAAATTTATATATATGAAGTTTTGAAATGAAACTCTTCACTTGTTGCTGGCAGACTGTCACATTTACATCTCAATAGACTACAGCACAATGTCTGTCCACCATTATCCGTGTTGTTCCTCCCCTGTTCAGATGATTCCCTGTAGTCTGTCTGGTGCTTGGTACCATCGTCATTCAGCTCTGCTGTCGCGACGTTTTCCAGCCTTCAAACATCCATCATTGCTCTCTGCTAAATATAGTCCTATTGTAACAATATCATAAACATGAGCATGGTTTTATAGATCGACTGTCAGGATGACATGACATGGTGAGGGATAAGGATTTATGAACCTGTTGAATTATTACCTGACTCGCCCTTTGGCTCGCGCAGCAGCTTTGTTTGGTTTGTTTTGAATATGTTTTCAATACATTCAGACAGGCTTCGCTCCAAACACGTCAGAATATGAACTGAGCGTCTGTGAGGCACAGCTGTGTTCTCACTGATCCTCTCCTAATCATCCTCTAACACACCATCTCCATGGTGACGATGAGCCCAATCACTCCTCCACACCACTTTAGTGTAGTGCCTGTGATTTGTTGGCAAGGTACAGTGAGGAAAAAAAGTATTTGATCCCCTGCTGATTTTGTACGTTTGCCCACTGACAAAGAAATGATCAGGCTATAATTTTAAAGGTAGGTTTATTTGAACAGTGAGAGACAGAATAACAACAAAAAAATCCAGAAAAACGCATGTCAAAAATGTTATAAATTGATTTGCATTTTAATGAGGGAAATAAGTATTTGACCCCTCTGCAAAACATGACTTAGTACTTGGTGGCAAAACCCTTGTTGGCAATCACAGAGGTCAGACGTTTCTTGTAGTTGGCCACCAGGTTTGCACACATCTCAGGAGGGATTTTGTTCCACTCCTCTTTGCAGATCTTCTCCAAGTCATTAAGGTTTCGAGGCTGACGTTTGGCAACTCGAACCTTCAGCTCCCTCCACAGATTTTCTATGGGATTAAGGTCTGAAGGCTGGCTAGGCCATTCCAGGTCCTTACTGTGCTTCTTCTTGAGCCACTCCTTTGTTGCCTTGGCCGTGTGTTTTGGGTCATTGTCATGCTGGAATACCCATCCACGACCCATTTTCAATGCCCTGGCTGAGGGAAGGAGGTTCTCACCCAAGATTTGACGGTACATGGCCCCGTCCATCGTCCCTTTGATGCGGTGAAGTTGTCCTGTCCCCTTAGCAGAAAAACACCCCCAAAGCATAATGTTTCCACCTCCATGTTTGACGGTGGGGATGGTGTTCTTGGGGTCATAGGCAGCATTCCTCCTCCTCCAAACACGGCGAGTTGAGTTGATGCCAAAGAGCTCGATTTTGGTCTCATCTGACCACAACACTTTCACCCAGTTCTCCTCTGAATCATTCAGATGTTCATTGGCAAACTTCAGACGGCCCTGTATATGTGCTTTCTTGAGCAGGGGGACCTTGCGGGCGCTGCAGGATTTCAGTCCTTCACAGCGTAGTGTGTTACCAATTGTTTTCTTGATGACTATGGTCCCAGCTGCCTTGAGATCATTGACAAGATCCTCCTGTGTAGTTCTGGGCTGATTCCTCACCGTTCTCATGATCATTGCAACTCCACAAGGTGAGATCTTGCATGGAGCCCCAGGCCGAGGGAGATTGACAGTTCTTTTGTGTTTCTTCAATTTGCGAATAATCGCACCAACTGTTGTCACCTTCTCAACAAGCTGCTTGGCGATGGTCTTGTAGCCTATTCCAGCCTTGTGTAGGTCTACAATCTTGTCCCTGACATCCTTGGAGAGCTATTTGGTCTTGGCCATGGTGGAGAGTTTGGAATCTGATTGATTGATTGCTTCTGTGGACAGGTGTCTTTTATACAGGTAACAAGCTGAGATTAGGAGCACTCCCTTTAAGAGTGTGCTCCTAATCTCAGCTCGTTACCTGTATAAAAGACACCTGGGAGCCAGAAATCTTTCTGATTGAGAGGGGGTCAAATACTTATTTCCCTCATTAAAATGCAAATACATTTATAACATTTTTGACATGCGTTTTTCTGGATTTTTTTGTCTGTCTCTCACTGTTCAAATAAACCTACCATTCAAATTATAGACTGATCATTTCTTTGTCAGTGGGCAAACGTACAAAATCAGTAGGGGATCAAATACTTTTTTCCCCTCACTGTATATGGTGTTTGTGTCACACCCACACAACAACAACAGGATGCTCATTCTGACAAGGGATATACCTACAGTATATCATTAGGATAATGAACTCGTAAACTGGGTTAGATGAAATAACCTCAGGACCATACCAGAATCCTGAACTAGACTGATATAACATCACCTATGATTTATGTGATGATTGGTTGGTTGATTGATTGACCTACCAGTAGGTTAGAGAGAGAGATCCCCACCAATAGAGCCTGTACCAGAGTCTGTCTGCCAGGCTGCTGGGCATCAAGGATGATCCACTATACACTGATGTTACTGACAGCAGGAGGTCCAATAATGAGTTCTAGTGTCATATTGTGTGGTAGTAACCTAAATACCATTCATATTGTGTGGTAGTAACCTACAGTGCATTCGGAAAGTATTCAGACCCCTTGACTTTTTCCACATTTTCAGGGTAAACCTCTGCTTTCATAAAGCATATCATTTTACTAGTCAGGGTAAACGTCATCATTGACCACGTTTACATGCACACCAATATCCCATTTACAATAGTATTGGGATATTGGTGTATTCTGTAGTATGCTGTTTTTCAGTTTACACATATAAACATAATATCTGTTAAAAGCTTCTATCCCGGTTATGAGAAACCCTGAAAAGATACCTGAGATATGCTGATTTTAGACAGGATACTGTGGCATGTCAACATCTTATCCCCTTTACTGTCTGCGCAGGCTCAGTTTCGGATATCATGTTGTGTGATGAAGTTTTCATCTGATTGTCAAACAAATCACTTCAAATAGTAGGCTACCTGCACAGTTCGATCCACCATAATAATTCCATAATAATGTATTTTGATGATACTCCATGCTGGACCGTATAGTCTACTGGATCCTTTCACCTCTAATTTAGACAAGTTTCTGTTTATAATTTCGGACATTTGGTAGGCCATTTGTTTGTCAACTATATAGTTAGATACATGCAGCTTCTCTTCTGTCATAAATTGTTGCCCTATGAGACTAAATAAAGTATAGTGCTCACCAGAATAATGTCTTACATCGATAGAATTAATGCATCAGTAATCTAGTTAAGACCGGTAAAATTGTCTGTTTCGTTTAGGGACCCGGTAGAAAACGCAATAACTCCAAAACAGTGGAAAGATAGGTCCTGTTCAAAATGTCAGTTTGACTGGTTTTAAGGAATTGAAAAGCTGAAAAAACGATGAAACACCTTTCTGATAGGCCAGTTGGTCTTCGGTGCATATTTGATTTGGTTGAAATACTGTCGGCTTGCATAACAGCGTCAAAAACAACACATTACAGCTCATTCGCATTTTCTCAAGAGATGCTGAAAGAATTAAATATGTCTCTACTCCTGTTCCCGAGACAAAATAACATTTGTTCTATAATTTTACTGCAAGAAATGCAGAATTCTGCAGGGAGTTAATATTATATTACGCTACATTTGAGAGGTTATAGTCCTACTGTCAGTGTCCATATTTCAAGTTACTGTTCCATTTAACAGATGTGAACTTAAATTAGGAATATTCTGTTTATTCATGGCTACAGGGATACTCTTGAGCAGGATACCAAAGGTCAATGTAAACAGTTTATCCCGAATAAGACCTTAAGCAGGATATGAGCTACTATCCAGAATACTGTGCGCATGTAAACGTGGTCATTGCTAGAGGGTACATGGTGGTTTAGCACATCATTGTATACACCAAAGATGTATTGAGAATAAACTAAAAGTATAACTGTCGATGTACTACTATAATATAGCCTGTAGACATCTGTTTCTGAAATGTCATTTAAGAAAGTGACGTCACTGATCTTGTCTTACCGTAGTTAGATTGTTTCCACACAAAAAAAATCCGTGCGCCAAAGTTCCTAAGTGTTCCGTATGTCGAAACATTCACATTTTATTCAAATCCAATGAATACAGTTTAAACATCTTCCAAAAAGAAAAATATCCTACATACAGTATCATCCAAAAAGGTAGGTAGGTTATTATTATACCAGCCGTCCCATCTTCCAACTGGGTACTTTCACAACCACTTTTTCAGATCGTAAAATATTTTTTTGCTTTTTTGGGAAACATCCCCAACTGTATACCATTGGCTGAGCATTGTAAAACTACGTCACTCTTACTGACATTGATTGGTTGAACACCTTGTCAGTCTGCACTGAGCGAGAATCCACGTGTGCACTTTTACCCCGCCTGCTTGGAGTCCCTCTCTGGCCAGACAGACAGAATCCGCTACTTGTTGAGTGAGTCAATTGATGGACGTTTGAAGTGCGCCATGCATATTCTATTCACAATGATACAGTAGCCTACTAGGATATATATTTTTTAATCCAGTTTTTATTTGGCTTAATGGTGTATTCAAATATTATATTCCTTACATTTTCCATTCTTTTTAAAATTAATTAATTCATTACTTTGTGACAGATTCTCCCCACGTTATGGAACCTGTTGATTTTAGACTAGGGTGTGGAAATGAACAGAAAGGGTTAATATAAAATCTAACTTTAGGTCCCATGAAGAAAGTTGTGTCTGCGCATCGCCCTGGATGCGGTTAGGAGACGAACACGGCCAGGCGGGACACAAGAGTTCTCTGAAGGCTACGTGCAGAAAGTCACGCTGCGCTTACTCGTTTTTGCAATTATCTTTATACCATATTTTTTTATATGACAGGAGAAAAAACGAACTATCTCAAATAACTCCTGACACACCGTCAATTAGCAGACGCTCTTATCCAGACTTACAGTTAGGGAGTACATACATTCATCATACTAGCCCCCAGTGGGAATCGAACCCACAACCCTGGCGTTGCAAACGCCATGCTCTACCAACTGAGCTACATCCCTGCTGGCCATTACCTCCCTTACCCTGGGCCAATTGTGTGCCACAGAGCCTGGATTCGAACCAGGATCTCTAGTGGCACAGCTAGCACCACGATGCAGTGCCTTAGAGCACTGCGCCACTCGGGAGTATAGAACATGCAGTTAAAAAGGTAATATTCATTGGAAACAATACAAACTTGTCAAAAACAATATTAACATGCTCACCTATCATAATGTTGCCTAGGTTACTTTAATGATAGAAAACTCTGTCATAATGTAAAGCTTTTTACAATAACAAATCACTTAATATAATTTTGCATTATGTACAATATAATGTTTGACAGCTGGTTAAATTCAG
This sequence comes from Coregonus lavaretus, assembly GCF_964263955.1. Lineage (NCBI taxonomy): Eukaryota > Metazoa > Chordata > Actinopteri > Salmoniformes > Salmonidae > Coregonus > Coregonus lavaretus. Next base: position 60,658,588 of record NC_139998.1, on the reverse strand, counting down.
AGAAGAATGCAGGTGAATAGAAGAATAAAGGAACAGAAGGATGAGGGGAGTGAGAGAGGAATGGAGGGAAGGGTACAGGTATGTGGCTCTGGAGTTTAGTTTACTAAATGATCTAGAGATACTTATTCAAAAGGAGCACAGCAGCAGCTCTGTACAGATCTGAATAGACTAGCAGAACATAGTGATATACAGTATGGAATTCTAGAACTCTAAATGGACTAGTAGAACATAGTGATATACAGTATGGAATTCTAGAACTCTAAATGGACTAGTAGAACATAGTGATATACAGTATGGAATTCTAGAACTCTAAATGGACTAGTAGAACATAGTGATATACAGTATGGAATTCTAGAACTCTAAATGGACTAGTAGAACATAGTGATATACAGTATGGAATTCTAGAACTCTAAATGGACTAGCAGAACATAGTGATATACAGTATGGAATTCTAGAACTCTAAATGGACTAGTAGAACATAGTGATATACAGTATGGAATTCTAGAACTCTAAATGGACTAGCAGAACATAGTGATATACAGTATGGAATTCTAGAACTCTAAATGGACTAGCAGAACATAGTGATATACAGTATGGAATTCTAGAACTCTAAATGGACTAGTAGAACATAGTGATATACAGTATGGAATTCTAGAACTCTAAATGGACTAGTAGAACATAGTGATATACAGTATGGAATTCTAGAACTCTAAATGGACTAGTAGAACATAGTGATATACAGTATGGAATTCTAGAACTCTAAATGGACTAGTAGAACATAGTGATATACAGTATGGAATTCTAGAACTCTAAATGGACTAGTAGAACATAGTGATATACAGTATGGAATTCTAGAACTCTAAATGGACTAGTAGAACATAGTGATATACAGTATGGAATTCTAGAACTCTAAATGGACTAGTAGAACATAGTGACTTTAACTCTACCCACATGTACATATTACCTCAACTACCTCAACTAGCCGGTGCCCCCGCACATTGACTCTGCAACGGTACCCCCCCTGTATATATAGCCTCCCTACTGTCACTTTATTTTACTTCTGCTCTTTTTTTCTCAACACTTTTTTTGTTGTTGTTTTATTCTTACTTTTTTTGTTTAAAATAAATGCACTGTTGGTTAAGGGCTGTAAGTAAGCATTTCACTGTAATGTCTGCACCTGTTGTATTCGGCGCATGTGACCAATAAAATTTGATTTGATTTGATTTGATATACAGTATGGAATTCTAGAACTCTAAATGGACTAGTAGAACATAGTGATATACAGTATGGAATTCTAGAACTCTAAATGGACTAGTAGAACATAGTGATATACAGTATGGAATTCTAGAACTCTAAATGGACTAGCAGAACATAGTGATATACAGTATGGAATTCTAGAACTCTAAATGGACTAGTAGAACATAGTGATATACAGTATGGAATTCTAGAACTCTAAATGGACTAGTAGAACATAGTGATATACAGTATGGAATTCTAGAACTCTAAATGGACTAGTAGAACATAGTGATATACAGTATGGAATTCTAGAACTCTAAATGGACTAGCAGAACATAGTGATATACAGTATGGAATTCTAGAACTCTAAATGGACTAGTAGAACATAGTGATATACAGTATGGAATTCTAGAACTCTAAATGGACTAGTAGAACATAGTGATATACAGTATGGAATTCTAGAACTCTAAATGGACTAGCAGAACATAGTGATATACAGTATGGAATTCTAGAACTCTAAATGGACTAGTAGAACATAGTGATATACAGTATGGAATTCTAGAACTCTAAATGGACTAGTAGAACATAGTGATATACAGTATGGAATTCTAGAACTCTAAATGGACTATTAGAACATAGTGATATACAGTATGGAATTCTAGAACTCTAAATGGACTAGTAGAACATAGTGATATACAGTATGGAATTCTAGAACTCTAAATGGACTAGCAGAACATAGTGATATACAGTATGGAATTCTAGAACTCTAAATGGACTAGTAGAACATAGTGATATACAGTATGGAATTCTAGAACTCTAAATGGACTAGTAGAACATAGTGATATACAGTATGGAATTCTAGAACTCTAAATGGACTAGTAGAACATAGTGATATACAGTATGGAATTCTAGAACTCTAAATGGACTAGTAGAACATAGTGATATACAGTATGGAATTCTAGAACTCTAAATGGACTAGTAGAACATAGTGACTTTAACTCTACCCACATGTACATATTACCTCAACTACCTCAACTAGCCGGTGCCCCCGCACATTGACTCTGCAACGGTACCCCCCCTGTATATATAGCCTCCCTACTGTCACTTTATTTTACTTCTGCTCTTTTTTTCTCAACACTTTTTTTGTTGTTGTTTTATTCTTACTTTTTTTGTTTAAAATAAATGCACTGTTGGTTAAGGGCTGTAAGTAAGCATTTCACTGTAATGTCTGCACCTGTTGTATTCGGCGCATGTGACCAATAAAATTTGATTTGATTTGATTTGATATACAGTATGGAATTCTAGAACTCTAAATGGACTAGTAGAACATAGTGATATACAGTATGGAATTCTAGAACTCTAAATGGACTAGTAGAACATAGTGATATACAGTATGGAATTCTAGAACTCTAAATGGACTAGCAGAACATAGTGATATACAGTATGGAATTCTAGAACTCTAAATGGACTAGTAGAACATAGTGATATACAGTATGGAATTCTAGAACTCTAAATGGACTAGTAGAACATAGTGATATACAGTATGGAATTCTAGAACTCTAAATGGACTAGTAGAACATAGTGATATACAGTATGGAATTCTAGAACTCTAAATGGACTAGCAGAACATAGTGATATACAGTATGGAATTCTAGAACTCTAAATGGACTAGTAGAACATAGTGATATACAGTATGGAATTCTAGAACTCTAAATGGACTAGTAGAACATAGTGATATACAGTATGGAATTCTAGAACTCTAAATGGACTAGTAGAACATAGTGATATACAGTATGGAATTCTAGAACTCTAAATGGACTAGCAGAACATAGTGATATACAGTATGGAATTCTAGAACTCTAAATGGACTAGTAGAACATAGTGATATACAGTATGGAATTCTAGAACTCTAAATGGACTAGCAGAACATAGTGATATACAGTATGGAATTCTAGAACTCTAAATGGACTAGTAGAACATAGTGATATACAGTATGGAATTCTAGAACTCTAAATGGACTAGTAGAACATAGTGATATACAGTATGGAATTCTAGAACTCTAAATGGACTATTAGAACATAGTGATATACAGTATGGAATTCTAGAACTCTAAATGGACTAGTAGAACATAGTGATATACAGTATGGAATTCTAGAACTCTAAATGGACTAGTAGAACATAGTGATATACAGTATGGAATTCTAGAACTCTAAATGGACTAGTAGAACATAGTGATATACAGTATGGAATTCTAGAACTCTAAATGGACTAGTAGAACATAGTGATATACAGTATGGAATTCTAGAACTCTAAATGGACTAGTAGAACATAGTGATATACAGTATGGAATTCTAGAACTCTAAATGGACTAGTAGAACATAGTGATATACAATATGGAATTCTAGAACTCTAAATGGACTAGTAGAACATAGTGATATACAGTATGGAATTCTAGAACTCTAAATGGACTAGTAGAACATAGTGATATACAGTATGGAATTCTAGAACTCTAAATGGACTAGTAGAACATAGTGATATACAGTATGGAATTCTAGAACTCTAAATGGACTAGCAGAACATAGTGATATACAGTATGGAATTCTAGAACTCTAAATGGACTAGTAGAACATAGTGATATACAGTATGGAATTCTAGAACTCTAAATGGACTAGTAGAACATAGTGATATACAGTATGGAATTCTAGAACTCTAAATGGACTAGTAGAACATAGTGATATACAGTATGGAATTCTAGAACTCTAAATGGACTAGCAGAACATAGTGATATACAGTATGGAATTCTAGAACTCTAAATGGACTAGTAGAACATAGTGATATACAGTATGGAATTCTAGAACTCTAAATGGACTAGTAGAACATAGTGATATACAGTATGGAATTCTAGAACTCTAAATGGACTAGTAGAACATAGTGATATACAGTATGGAATTCTAGAACTCTAAATGGACTAGCAGAACATAGTGATATACAGTATGGAATTCTAGAACTCTAAATGGACTAGTAGAACATAGTGATATACAGTATGGAATTCTAGAACTCTAAATGGACTAGTAGAACATAGTGATATACAGTATGGAATTCTAGAACTCTAAATGGACTAGTAGAACATAGTGATATACAATATGGAATTCTAGAACTCTAAATGGACTAGTAGAACATAGTGATATACAGTATGGAATTCTAGAACTCTAAATGGACTAGTAGAACATAGTGATATACAGTATGGAATTCTAGAACTCTAAATGGACTAGTAGAACATAGTGATATACAGTATGGAATTCTAGAACTCTAAATGGACTAGCAGAACATAGTGATATACAGTATGGAATTCTAGAACTCTAAATGGACTAGTAGAACATAGTGATATACAGTATGGAATTCTAGAACTCTAAATGGACTAGTAGAACATAGTGATATACAGTATGGAATTCTAGAACTCTAAATGGACTAGTAGAACATAGTGATATACAGTATGGAATTCTAGAACTCTAAATGGACTAGCAGAACATAGTGATATACAGTATGGAATTCTAGAACTCTAAATGGACTAGTAGAACATAGTGATATACAGTATGGAATTCTAGAACTCTAAATGGACTAGTAGAACATAGTGATATACAGTATGGAATTCTAGAACTCTAAATGGACTAGTAGAACATAGTGATATACAGTATGGAATTCTAGAACTCTAAATGGACTAGCAGAACATAGTGATATACAGTATGGAATTCTAGAACTCTAAATGGACTAGTAGAACATAGTGATATACAGTATGGAATTCTAGAACTCTAAATGGACTAGCAGAACATAGTGATATACAGTATGGAATTCTAGAACTCTAAATGGACTAGTAGAACATAGTGATATACAGTATGGAATTCTAGAACTCTAAATGGACTAGTAGAACATAGTGATATACAGTATGGAATTCTAGAACTCTAAATGGACTATTAGAACATAGTGATATACAGTATGGAATTCTAGAACTCTAAATGGACTAGTAGAACATAGTGATATACAGTATGGAATTCTAGAACTCTAAATGGACTAGTAGAACATAGTGATATACAGTATGGAATTCTAGAACTCTAAATGGACTAGTAGAACATAGTGATATACAGTATGGAATTCTAGAACTCTAAATGGACTATTAGAACATAGTGATATACAGTATGGAATTCTAGAACTCTAAATGGACTAGTAGAACATAGTGATATACAGTATGGAATTCTAGAACTCTAAATGGACTAGTAGAACATAGTGATATACAGTATGGAATTCTAGAACTCTAAATGGACTAGTAGAACATAGTGATATACAGTATGGAATTCTAGAACTCTAAATGGACTAGCAGAACATATTGATATACAGTATGGAATTGTAGAACTCTAAATGGACTAGTAGAACATAGTGATATACAGTATGGAATTCTAGAACTCTAAATGGACTAGCAGAACATAGTGATATACAGTATGGAATTCTAGAACTCTAAATGGACTAGCAGAACATAGTGATATACAGTATGGAATTCTAGAACTCTAATTGGACTAGTAGAACATAGTGATATACAGTATGGAATTCTAGAACTCTAAATGGACTAGTAGAACATAGTGATATACAGTATGGAATTCTAGAACTCTAAATGGACTAGCAGAACATAGTGATATACAGTATGGAATTCTAGAACTCTAAATGGACTAGCAGAACATAGTGATATACAGTATGGAATTCTAGAACTCTAAATGGACTAGCAGAACATAGTGATATACAGTATGGAATTCTAGAACTCTAAATGGACTAGTAGAACATAGTGATATACAGTATGGAATTCTAGAACTCTAAATGGACTAGTAGAACATAGTGATATACAGTATGGAATTCTAGAACTCTAAATGGACTAGTAGAACATTTACATTTTAGTCATTTAGCAGACGCTCTTATCCAGAGCGACTTACAGTTAGTGAGTGCATACATTATTATGTTTTATAAAAAATAAAAAAAATCATACTGGCCCCCCGTGGGAATTGAACCCACAACCCTGGCAAACTACCAACTGAGCTACATCCCTGCCGGCCATTCCCTCCCCTACCCTGGACGACGCAGGGCCAATTATGCGCCACCCCATGGGTCTCCCGGTCGCGGCCGGCTACGACAGAGCCTGGATTCGAACCAGGATCTCTAGTGGCACAGCTAGCACTGCGATGCAGTGCCTTAGACCACTGCCCCACTCGGGAGAACATAGTGATATACAGTATGGAATTCTAGAACTCTAAATGGACTAGTAGAACATAGTGATATACAGTATGGAATTCTAGAACTCTAAATGGACTAGTAGAACATAGTGATATACAGTATGGAATTCTAGAACTCTAAATGGACTAGTAGAACATAGTGATATACAGTATGGAATTCTAGAACTCTAAATGGACTAGTAGAACATAGTGATATACAGTATGGAATTCTAGAACTCTAAATGGACTAGTAGAACATAGTGATATACAGTATGGAATTCTAGAACTCTAAATGGACTAGTAGAACATAGTGATATACAGTATGGAATTCTAGAACTCTAATTGGACTAGCAGAACATAGTGATATACAGTATGGAATTCTAGAACTCTAAATGGACTAGTAGAACATAGTGATATACAGTATGGAATTCTAGAACTCTAAATGGACTAGTAGAACATAGTGATATACAGTATGGAATTCTAGAACTCTAAATGGACTAGTAGAACATAGTGATATACAGTATGGAATTCTAGAACTCTAAATGGACTAGTAGAACATAGTGATATACAGTATGGAATTCTAGAACTCTAAATGGACTAGTAGAACATAGTGATATACAGTATGGAATTCTAGAACTCTAAATGGACTAGCAGAACATATTGATATACAGTATGGAATTGTAGAACTCTAAATGGACTAGTAGAACATAGTGATATACAGTATGGAATTCTAGAACTCTAAATGGACTAGCAGAACATAGTGATATACAGTATGGAATTCTAGAACTCTAAATGGACTAGCAGAACATAGTGATATACAGTATGGAATTCTAGAACTCTAATTGGACTAGTAGAACATAGTGATATACAGTATGGAATTCTAGAACTCTAAATGGACTAGTAGAACATAGTGATATACAGTATGGAATTCTAGAACTCTAAATGGACTAGCAGAACATAGTGATATACAGTATGGAATTCTAGAACTCTAAATGGACTAGCAGAACATAGTGATATACAGTATGGAATTCTAGAACTCTAAATGGACTAGCAGAACATAGTGATATACAGTATGGAATTCTAGAACTCTAAATGGACTAGTAGAACATAGTGATATACAGTATGGAATTCTAGAACTCTAAATGGACTAGTAGAACATAGTGATATACAGTATGGAATTCTAGAACTCTAAATGGACTAGTAGAACATTTACATTTTAGTCATTTAGCAGACGCTCTTATCCAGAGCGACTTACAGTTAGTGAGTGCATACATTATTATGTTTTATAAAAAATAAAAAAAATCATACTGGCCCCCCGTGGGAATTGAACCCACAACCCTGGCAAACTACCAACTGAGCTACATCCCTGCCGGCCATTCCCTCCCCTACCCTGGACGACGCAGGGCCAATTATGCGCCACCCCATGGGTCTCCCGGTCGCGGCCGGCTACGACAGAGCCTGGATTCGAACCAGGATCTCTAGTGGCACAGCTAGCACTGCGATGCAGTGCCTTAGACCACTGCCCCACTCGGGAGAACATAGTGATATACAGTATGGAATTCTAGAACTCTAAATGGACTAGTAGAACATAGTGATATACAGTATGGAATTCTAGAACTCTAAATGGACTAGTAGAACATAGTGATATACAGTATGGAATTCTAGAACTCTAAATGGACTAGTAGAACATAGTGATATACAGTATGGAATTCTAGAACTCTAAATGGACTAGTAGAACATAGTGATATACAGTATGGAATTCTAGAACTCTAAATGGACTAGTAGAACATAGTGATATACAGTATGGAATTCTAGAACTCTAATTGGACTAGCAGAACATAGTGATATACAGTATGGAATTCTAGAACTCTAAATGGACTAGTAGAACATAGTGATATACAGTATGGAATTCTAGAACTCTAAATGGACTAGTAGAACATAGTGATATACAGTATGGAATTCTAGAACTCTAAATGGACTAGTAGAACATAGTGATATACAGTATGGAATTCTAGAACTCTAAATGGACTAGTAGAACATAGTGATATACAGTATGGAATTCTAGAACTCTAAATGGACTAGTAGAACATAGTGATATACAGTATGGAATTCTAGAACTCTAAATGGACTAGTAGAACATAGTGATATACAGTATGGAATTCTAGAACTCTAAATGGACTAGTAGAACATAGTGATATACAGTATGGAATTCTAGAACTCTAAATGGACTAGTAGAACATAGTGATATACAGTATGGAATTCTAGAACTCTAAATGGACTAGTAGAACATAGTGATATACAGTATGGAATTCTAGAACTCTAAATGGACTAGTAGAACATAGTGATATACAGTATGGAATTCTAGAACTCTAAATGGACTAGTAGAACATAGTGATATACAGTATGGAATTCTAGAACTCTAAATGGACTAGTAGAACATAGTGATATACAGTATGGAATTCTAGAACTCTAAATGGACTAGTAGAACATAGTGATATACAGTATGGAATTCTAGAACTCTAAATGGACTAGTAGAACATAGTGATATACAGTATGGAATTCTAGAACTCTAAATGGACTAGTAGAACATAGTGATATACAGTATGGAATTCTAGAACTCTAAATGGACTAGTAGAACATAGTGATATACAGTATGGAATTCTAGAACTCTAAATGGACTAGTAGAACATAGTGATATACAGTATGGAATTCTAGAACTCTAAATGGACTAGTAGAACATAGTGATATACAGTATGGAATTCTAGAACTCTAAATGGACTAGTAGAACATAGTGATATACAGTATGGAATTCTAGAACTCTAAATGGACTAGTAGAACATAGTGATATACAGTATGGAATTCTAGAACTCTAAATGGACTAGTAGAACATAGTGATATACAGTATGGAATTCTAGAACTCTAAATGGACTAGTAGAACATAGTGATATACAGTATGGAATTCTAGAACTCTAAATGGACTAGTAGAACATAGTGATATACAGTATGGAATTCTAGAACTCTAAATGGACTAGTAGAACATAGTGATATACAGTATGGAATTCTAGAACTCTAAATGGACTAGTAGAACATAGTGATATACAGTATGGAATTCTAGAACTCTAAATGGACTAGTAGAACATAGTGATATACAGTATGGAATTCTAGAACTCTAAATGGACTAGTAGAACATAGTGATATACAGTATGGAATTCTAGAACTCTAAATGGACTAGTAGAACATAGTGATATACAGTATGGAATTCTAGAACTCTAAATGGACTAGTAGAACATAGTGATATACAGTATGGAATTCTAGAACTCTAAATGGACTAGTAGAACATAGTGATATACAGTATGGAATTCTAGAACTCTAAATGGACTAGTAGAACATAGTGATATACAGTATGGAATTCTAGAACTCTAAATGGACTAGTAGAACATAGTGATATACAGTATGGAATTCTAGAACTCTAAATGGACTAGTAGAACATAGTGATATACAGTATGGAATTCTAGAACTCTAAATGGACTAGTAGAACATAGTGATATACAGTATGGAATTCTAGAACTCTAAATGGACTAGTAGAACATAGTGATATACAGTATGGAATTCTAGAACTCTAAATGGACTAGTAGAACATAGTGATATACAGTATGGAATTCTAGAACTCTAAATGGACTAGTAGAACATAGTGATATACAGTATGGAATTCTAGAACTCTAAATGGACTAGTAGAACATAGTGATATACAGTATGGAATTCTAGAACTCTAAATGGACTAGTAGAACATAGTGATATACAGTATGGAATTCTAGAACTCTAAATGGACTAGTAGAACATAGTGATATACAGTATGGAATTCTAGAACTCTAAATGGACTAGTAGAACATAGTGATATACAGTATGGAATTCTAGAACTCTAAATGGACTAGTAGAACATAGTGATATACAGTATGGAATTCTAGAACTCTAAATGGACTAGTAGAACATAGTGATATACAGTATGGAATTCTAGAACTCTAAATGGACTATTAGAACATAGTGATATACAGTATGGAATTCTAGAACTCTAAATGGACTAGTAGAACATAGTGATATACAGTATGGAATTCTAGAACTCTAAATGGACTAGTAGAACATAGTGATATACAGTATGGAATTCTAGAACTCTAAATGGACTAGTAGAACATAGTGATATACAGTATGGAATTCTAGAACTCTAAATGGACTATTAGAACATAGTGATATACAGTATGGAATTCTAGAACTCTAAATGGACTAGTAGAACATAGTGATATACAGTATGGAATTCTAGAACTCTAATTGGACTAGTAGAACATAGAGGTATGTCATTCTATGTAGGCTAATGAAGGTCTCTGTCAGATCAGCCCTGAGTGTTCCGCAGTGCCACTCGTCTTTACACTGCAACATGCGCTGCAGTCCAGGAGGAAGTCTGTATCCATGTACAGCTGTCAAGATCCAGGAGGAAGTCTGTCTCCATGTACAGCTGTCAAGATCCAGGAGGAAGTCTGTCTCTATGTTCAGCTGTCAAGATCCAGGAGGAAGTCTGTCTCCATGTACAGCTGTCCAGAACCAGGAGGAGGTCTATCTCCACCCAGCTGTCCAGAACCAGGAGGAGGTCTATCTCCACCCAGCTGTCCAGAACCAGGAGGAGGTCTATCTCCACCCAGCTGTCCAGAACCAGGAGGAGGTCTATCTCCATCTACAGCTGTCCAGAACCAGGAGGAGGTCTAATCCACCCAGCTGTCCAGAACCAGGAGGAGGTATATCTCCACCCAGCTGTCCAGAACCAGGAGGAGGTCTATCTCCATCTACAGCTGTCCAGAACCAGGAGGAGGTCTACTCCACCCAGCTGTCCAGAACCAGGAGGAGGTCTATCTCCACCCAGCTGTCCAGAACCAGGAGGAGGTCTATCTCCATCTACAGCTGTCCAGAACCAGGAGGAGGTCTACTCCACCCAGCTGTCCAGAACCAGGAGGAGGTCTACTCCACCCAGCTGTCCAGAACCAGGAGGAGGTCTATCTCCACCCAGCTGTCCAGAACCAGGAGGAGGTCTATCTCCACCCAGCTGTCCAGAACCAGGAGGAGGTCTATCTCCACCCAGCTGTCCAGAACCAGGAGGAGGTCTATCTCCACCCAGCTGTCCAGATCCAGGAGGAGGTATATCTCCACCCAGCTGTCCAGAACCAGGAGGAGGTCTATCTCCACCCAGCTGTCCAGTATAGTCTATCCTGATATGGTCTATCCGCTACAGAGAATCATCAGTGTAGTCTATACAGTGGCTTGTGAAAGTATTAACCCCCCTTGACATATTTCTTATTTTGTTGCCTTACAACCTGGAATTAATATGGATTTTGGGGGGGGTTGTATCATTTGATTTACACAACATGCCTACCACTTTCAAGATGCAAAATATTTTTTCTTGTGAAACAAACAAGAAATAAGACAAAAAAACAGAAAACTTCAGCGTGCATAACTATTCACCCCCCCAAAGTCAAGACTTTGTAGAGCCAACTTTTGCAGCAATTACAGCTGCAAGTCTCTTGGGGTATGTCTCTATAAGCTTGGCACATCTAGCCACTGGGATTTTTGCCCATTCTTCAAGGCAAACTGCTCCAGCTCCTTCAAGTTGGATGGGTTCCGCTGGTGTACAGCAATCTTTAAGTCATACCACAGATTCTCAATTGGATTGAGGTCTGGACTTTGACTAGGCCATTCCAAGACATTTAAATGTTTCCCCTTAAACACACAAGTGTTGCTTTAGCAGTATGCTTAGGGTCATTGTTCTGCTGGAAGGTAAACCTCCATCCCAGTCTCAAATCTCTGGAAGACTGAAACAGGTTTCCCTCAAGAATTTCCCTGTATTTAGTGCCATCCATCATTCCTTCAATTCTGACCAGTTTCCCAGTACCTGCCGATGAAAAACATCCCCACAGCATGATGCTGCCACCACCATGCTTCACTGTAGGGATGGTGTTCTCGGGGTGATGAGAGGTGTTGGGTTTGTGCCAAACATAGCGTTTTCCTTGATGGCCAAAAAGCTCAATTTTAGTCTCATCTGACCAGAGTACCTTCTTCCATATGTTTGGGGAGTCTCCCACATGCCTTTTGGCGAACACCAAACGTGTTTGCTCATTCGTTTCTTTAAGCAATTGCTTTTTTCTGGACACTCTTCCGTAAAGCCCAGCTCTGTGGAGTATACGGTTTAAAGTGGTCCTATGGACAGATACTCCAATCTCTGCTGTGGAGCTTTGCAGCTCCTTCAGGGTTATCTTTGGTCTCTTTGTTGCCTCTCCGATTAATGCCCTCCTTGCCTGGTCTGTGAGTTTTGGTGGGCGGCCCTTTCTTGGCAGGTTTGTTGTGGTGCCATATTCTTTCCATTTTTTTATCATGGATTTAATGGTGCTCCGTGGGATGTTCAAAGTTTCGGATATTTTTTATAACCCAACCCTGATCTGTATTTCTCCACAACTTTGGCCCTGACCTGTTTGGAGAGCTCCTTGGTCTTCATGGTGCCGCAATAGGTTGGGGTCCAGAACATCCCCAGCCGAACCGAGCTCCTCTCCTCAGGACCCCTCCCAGTCCACCAGGTAATGGAGCCGTCCCCCATGGAACCTGCAGTCCAGCAGGTCCCTCACCGCATACGTCCAGGAGCGGAGGAGGCGTACCCCGGGGGACGGCATCAGCCAGAGGACAAGGAACCACCGGCCTGAGGAGAGACACATGAAAAGTGGGTGAGACACGGTAGTGAGGGGGAAGGAGTAGCCGGTATGATACCTCATTTATCCGCCGAAGGACCTTAAACGGCCCCACAAACTGGGGGCTCAGTTTCTTGCAGAGTAGGCGGAGAGGGAGGTTTTTTGTGGACAGACAGACACGATCTCCAGGCTGGAATACAGGGGCCTCACTGCGGTGGCGGTCGGCTTGGTCATTCTGCTAACGTATGGCCCTCTGGAGATGGACATGGGCGGCGTCCCAGACCTGTCCGGCCCTGTGGAAGCAGGCGCATCGGTCTGGTTGGGTGTCCAAGGGGCCAGGGCCAGCTGGTACCCCAGGATGCACTGGAAGGGAGTGAGCCCTGTGGAGGAGTGAACGAGGGAGTTCTGGGCATATTCTGCCCAGGGAAGAAACCTCGCCCACTCACCCTGCCGGTCCTGACAGTGGCAACGAAGAAACCTCCCCAGCTCCTGGTTCATGTGCTCCACCTGCCCATTCGACTGAGGCCTATACCCGGAAGTGAGGCTGGCTATGGCCCCGATCTTCTCCAGGAAAGCCTTCCACACTCGGGAGGTGAATTGGGGCCACGGTCCGAGACAATGTCCTCCTGAAGTCCATAATGCCGGAAGACCTGTTGGAACAGGACCTCAGCGACCTGGAGAGCAGAAGGAAGACCAGTTAGTGGCAACAAATTGCATGATTTGGAGAACCGATCTATGACCACCATGACTGTGGTGAAGCCGTCAGAACGTGGGAGGTCGGTGACAGGTGTGACCAAGGTCGCTGAAGCACTGGGAGAGGAACTAGTTTGCCTGCCGGGGTGTTCCGAGGTGTCTTCGTTTGGGCACATACGGAACAGGAGTTGATATAGCAGGAGACATCAGAAGCCAAGGTGGGCCACCAGTATTTTTGGGCTAGAGAATGCAGGGTGCGCGTAATACCAGAGTGCCCTGCCGTAAGGGTGGTGTGCGCCCAGGTCACGGACACTGGTGGGTACATACACGCGCCCCGGAGGGGCATTGGCAGGCGCTGGGTCCTCCTGAGCTGCCAGGCGGATGTCTTCGTCCACATCCCAAACGACAGGTGCCACGATGAGAGACGGGGGCAGGATCCCCCAGATCCTTCCTTCTCCGGTATGGTGCATCCTGGAGAGTGCGTCGGCTTTCATATTCTGGGATCCTGGGCGGTAGGACAGAATGAATTGGAAGCGAATGAGAAATTGGGCCCACCTAGCATTTCACTGCCCGTATGTGCTCCAAATTCCGGTGGTCAGTAAGAATTCAGAATGGATGGACTACGCCTTCCAGCCAGTGTCTCCATTCCTCCAGAGCGAGGACCACCGCCAACAGCTCCCTGTCTCCAACTCCATAGTTCCTTTCTGCGGGGGTAAGCTTTTTAGAGAAAAAGGCACAGGTATACATTTTCTCTGGCTTACCGTGCCGCTTGGAGAGGACCGCACCCACGCCTACAGGATGAAAGGACGATATGGATCTGGGTGTTTTAGGATGGGCGCTGTGGTGAACCTCTCCTTCAGCCTCTTGAAGGCAGAGTCAGCCTCAGGGTTCCAGGCCAGCTTCGGAGGCCCACCCTGAAGGAGAGAGGTGAGCGGGGCGGCTATGGAGCTGAAGGACCTGATGAAACGCCTGTAGAAATTAGCGAAGCCCAGGAAGCTCTGTAGGCCCTTGATGGTGGTGGGACCAGTGGCTCAGTAGACCGGCGAATCAGAGCACCGGAGGGGAGCAACGGGAAGAGATGTGACAGAGCTGGACTTGGGTCAATGATAAGTTATTGTTTCAACGCATGCTGTGAAAGGATCCAGGAACCCTAATTATTTGGGTGGATCCCATCCTCCTTATAATCCAAGCTTTGTTTCCAGAAGGTATCAAAATTGTCAATAAATGTTACACCCACAGAGCTGCAATAGTCTCGTAGCCAGTTATGGAGGGCTAAAAGTCTGCTGAACCGTTCAATGCCACGATTTAGGGAGGGCAGAGGGCCAGATATTATGGGGCGTTTGTTGGTGTTAAGTAGAGCCCAAATCAGTTCTTTAAAATCCATCTTCAGCTGTTCTGAGCTGCCCTTCATAATGTCATTTGACCCCACATGAACCATGACAGTATCACCCCCCGGTGACGGACTCACAGCCTCGGGAAGCAACCTGGTTATATCCTGAACTTTTGCTCCAGGAAAACACAAAGTCTTTGCCCCAGGTACATATATATACCTCACCATCGAACTCCTTATCACAATCGCTGGAATGATCCGGCCTCTGCCATGTCTCGAAGCAGATTGAGACACAGAACTAACCTGAGAAGAGGGCTGCTGAGACGCCGGCTGCGTGCAGGCCACAACAGCCAAAGGGACAGAGCTCTGATCCAGAGAGCACGGCCCAGCGGAGGGGAGCCACGGTGGTCCAGGCTGTGCCCAGGCAGTTGATTGACTATCACATGGAGAGGTAGCTGGAGGGGCATCCACAGCCATGGATGGAACACCCAAGCCCCCGGCAGAACACAGCTGATACAGAGGCTCAAAGCGATTTGAAAGTCTGGACGCGGGGGAAGAAGGGTGTTGCTCTCAGACCGGTGGCTCAGTAGACCGGCGAATTAGAGCGCCGGAAGGGAGCAACAGGAGGAGATGTGACAGTACCCCCCCCCCCCCCGATGCACGGCCCCAGCCGCTGGACGTCGCCGGCCAAGAGGACAACCCCGAGGACGAGGAACGGGCCGGTCAGGGCGGCGACGGTGGAAGTCCCGAAATAGGTTGGGGTCCAGAACATCCCCAGCCGAACCCAGCTCCTCTCCTCAGGACCATACCCCTCCCAGTCCACCAGGTAATGGAGCCGTCCCCCATGGAACCTGCAGTCCAGCAGGTCCCTCACCGCATACGTCGGACTCCCGTCAATGTCCAGGAGCGGAGGAGGCGTACCCCGGGGGACGGCATCAGCCAGAGGACCAGGAACCACCGGCCTGAGGAGAGACACATGAAAAGTGGGTGAGAAAGGAAGAAGGCACGTGCGCCGATAATGATTATTCTCCTTCTTTCTGATTCTAACACGCATACATTTACTGGCTTTCATCAGGATGCCCAATCAAGAGAAAGCTTCAAACTGTAACTAGTGACTATAATAATTTAGACGAATACACTGACACGATAACTGAGTTTATCAGGAAGTGTATAGGTGATGTTGTACCCACTGTGACTATTAAAACCTACCCTAACCAGAAACCAGGGATAGATGGCAGCGTTCGCGCGAATCTGAAAGAACGAACAACCGCATTTAACCATGGCAAGTTGACTGGGAATATGGCTGAATACAAACAATGTAGTTATTCACTCCGCAAGGCAATCAAACAAGCAAAACGTCAGTATAGAGACAAAGTGGATTCGCAATTCAATGGGTCAGACACGAGACGTATGTGGCAAGGTCTACAGAAAATCACGGACTACAAAAGGAATACCAGCCACGTCGCCGTGACCGGCATCTTGCTTCCAGACAAGCTAAACACCTTTTTCACCCACTTTGCGGATAACACAGTGCCACTGACGCGGCCCGCTACCAAGGACTGTGGGCTCTCCTTCTCCGTGGCCGACGTAAGTAAAACATTTAAACGTGTTAACCCTCGCAAGGCTGCCGGTCCCTAGCCGCGTCCTCAGAGCATGCGCAGACCAGCTGGCTGGTGTGTTTTGTTTACGGGCATATTCAATTTCTCCCTATCCCAGTCTGCTGTCCCCACATGCTCCATTTACATCGAAATTGGATGTCTATCCATGTCCTGAGCACATCGGGAATTGCTTTCAAAACCGGCCACTAGGGGCAACAGTGAGCGGTATTACCATCAGGTAGGCTTGGATTTTGCTGTTCTGGACGGGGGTGGTGTATAGGCGTTATCCCCTGACTCTGGCTCAGAAGGCTGCGTGTTCCATCCCAGTTGTAGACACTGGTTTATATTTTAGTTTTTAACCCTATCCCAGACCTTAACACTTACCTTAACCATTCAGAATGAGTGCCAAAACGTAATGTTTTAACCCAATCCCAAACCTTAACCCTTACCTTAACCATTCAGAATGAGTACCAAAACGTAATGTTTTAACCCAATCCCAAACCTTAACCCTTACCTTAACCATTCAGAATGAGTACCAAAACTTAATGTTTTAACCCAATCCCAAACCTTAACCATTACCTTAACCATTCAGAATGAGTACCAAAACTTAATGTTTTAACCCAATCCCAAACCTTAACCATTACCTTAACCATTCAGAATGAGTGCCAAAACTTAACGCATAACTTCTAAATGTGACGTTTGGATAAATGGAACGATACAGAGCAACAAAAACATTCTACGTTTAGAGAACGGACAGGGAGAACGTCTAATTCTGCAGAGAGACTGTGAGAGCTTGTTGTGTTAGATACTGAAACAGACAGGGAGAGAGAGTTACACACTGAAACAGACAGGGAGAGAGAGTTACATACTGAAACAGACAGGGAGAGAGAGTTACATACTGAAACAGACAGGGAGAGAGTGTTACACACTGAAACAGACAGGGAGAGAGAGTTACATACTGAAACAGATAGGGAGAGAGAGTTACACACTGAAACAGACAGGGAGAGAGAGTTACATACTGAAACAGACAGGGAGAGAGAGTTACACACTGAAACAGACAGGGAGAGAGAGTGTTAGATACTGAAACAGACAGGGAGAGAGAGTGTTAGATACTGAAACAGACAGGGAGAGAGAGTTACATACTGAAACAGACAGGGAGAGAGAGTTACACACTGAAACAGACAGGGAGAGAGAGTTGCATACTGAAACAGACAGGGAGAGAGAGTTACACACTGAAACAGACAGGGAGAGAGAGTTGCATACTGAAACAGACAGGGAGAGAGAGTTACACACTGAAACAGACAGGGAGAGAGAGTGTTAGATACTGAAACAGACAGGGAGAGAGAGTTACATACTGAAACAGACAGGGAGAGAGAGTTACACACTGAAACAGACAGGGAGAGAGAGTTGCATACTGAAACAGACAGGGAGAGAGAGTTACACACTGAAACAGACAGGGAGAGAGAGTTACACACTGAAACAGACAGGGAGAGAGAGTTACACACTGAAACAGACAGGGAGAGAGAGTTACACACTGAAACAGACAGGGAGAGAGAGTTACACACTGAAACAGACAGGGAGAGAGAGTTACACACTGAAACAGACAGGGAGAGAGAGTTACACACTGAAACAGACAGGGAGAGAGAGTTACACACTGAAACAGACAGGGAGAGAGAGTTACATACTGAAACAGACAGGGAGAGAGAGTTACATACTGAAACAGACAGGGAGAGAGAGTTACACACTGAAACAGACAGGGAGAGAGAGTTACACACTGAAACAGACAGGGAGAGAGAGTTACATACTGAACAGACAGGGAGAGAGAGTTACACACTGAAACAGACAGGGAGAGAGAGTTACACACTGAAACAGACAGGGAGAGAGAGTTACACACTGAAACAGACAGGGAGAGAGAGTTACATACTGAAACAGACAGGGAGAGAGAGTTACACACTGAAACAGACAGGGAGAGAGAGTTACATACTGAAACAGACAGGGAGAGAGAGTTACACACTGAAACAGACAGGGAGAGAGAGTTACACACTGAAACAGACAGGGAGAGAGAGTGTAAGATACTGAAACAGACAGGGAGAGAGAGTTACATACTGAAACAGACAGGGAGAGAGAGTTACATACTGAAACAGACAGGGAGAGAGAGTTACATACTGAAACAGACAGGGAGAGAGAGTTGCATACTGAAACAGACAGGGAGAGAGAGTTACACACTGAAACAGACAGGGAGAGAGAGAGTTACACACTGAAACAGACAGGGAGAGAGAGTTACATACTGAAACAGACAGGGAGAGAGAGTTACACACTGAAACAGACAGGGAGAGAGAGTTGCATACTGAAACAGACAGGGAGAGAGAGTTACACACTGAAACAGACAGGGAGAGAGAGTTACACACTGAAACAGACAGGGAGAGAGAGTTACATACTGAAACAGACAGGGAGAGAGAGTTACACACTGAAACAGACAGGGAGAGAGAGTTACACACTGAAACAGACAGGGAGAGAGAGTTACACACTGAAACAGACAGGGAGAGAGAGTTACACACTGAAACAGACAGGGAGAGAGAGTTACATACTGAAACAGACAGGGAGAGAGAGTTACATACTGAAACAGACAGGGAGAGAGTGTTACACACTGAAACAGACAGGGAGAGAGTGTTACACACTGAAACAGACAGGGAGAGAGAGTTACATACTGAAACAGACAGGGAGAGAGAGTTACACACTGAAACAGACAGGGAGAGAGAGTGTTAGATACTGAAACAGACAGGGAGAGAGAGTTACACACTGAAACAGACAGGGAGAGAGAGTTACACACTGAAACAGACAGGGAGAGAGAGTTACACACTGAAACAGACAGGGAGAGAGAGTTACATACTGAAACAGACAGGGAGAGAGAGTTACATACTGAAACAGACAGGGAGAGAGTGTTACACACTGAAACAGACAGGGAGAGAGAGTTACACACTGAAACAGACAGGGAGAGAGAGTTACACACTGAAACAGACAGGGAGAGAGAGTTACATACTGAAACAGACAGGGAGAGAGAGTTACACACTGAAACAGACAGGGAGAGAGAGTTACACACTGAAACAGACAGGGAGAGAGAGTTACACACTGAAACAGACAGGGAGAGAGAGTTGCACACTGAAACAGACAGGGAGAGAGAGTTACACACTGAAACAGACAGGGAGAGAGAGTTACACACTGAAACAGACAGGGAGAGAGAGTTACACACTGAAACAGACAGGGAGAGAGAGTTACATACTGAAACAGACAGGGAGAGAGAGTGTTAGATACTTAAACAGACAGGGAGAGAGAGTTACATACTGAAACAGACAGGGAGAGAGAGTTACATACTGAAACAGACAGGGAGAGAGAGTTACACACTGAAACAGACAGGGAGAGAGAGTTACACACTGAAACAGACAGGGAGAGAGAGTTACACACTGAAACAGACAGGGAGAGAGAGTTACACACTGAAACAGACAGGGAGAGAGAGTTACATACTGAAACAGACAGGGAGAGAGAGTTACACACTGAAACAGACAGGGAGAGAGAGTTACATACTGAAACAGACAGGGAGAGAGAGTTACACACTGAAACAGACAGGGAGAGAGAGTTACACACTGAAACAGACAGGGAGAGAGAGTGTTAGATACTGAAACAGACAGGGAGAGAGAGTTACATACTGAAACAGACAGGGAGAGAGAGTTACATACTGAAACAGACAGGGAGAGAGAGTTACATACTGAAACAGACAGGGAGAGAGAGTTGCATACTGAAACAGACAGGGAGAGAGAGTTACACACTGAAACAGACAGGGAGAGAGAGTTACACACTGAAACAGACAGGGAGAGAGAGTTACATACTGAAACAGACAGGGAGAGAGAGTTACACACTGAAACAGACAGGGAGAGAGTGTTGCATACTGAAACAGACAGGGAGAGAGAGTTACACACTGAAACAGACAGGGAGAGAGAGTTACACACTGAAACAGACAGGGAGAGAGAGTTACATACTGAAACAGACAGGGAGAGAGAGTTACACACTGAAACAGACAGGGAGAGAGAGTTACACACTGAAACAGACAGGGAGAGAGAGTTACACACTGAAACAGACAGGGAGAGAGAGTTACACACTGAAACAGACAGGGAGAGAGAGTTACATACTGAAACAGACAGGGAGAGAGAGTTACATACTGAAACAGACAGGGAGAGAGTGTTACACACTGAAACAGACAGGGAGAGAGTGTTACACACTGCAACAGACAGGGAGAGAGAGTTACATACTGAAACAGACAGGGAGAGAGTGTTACACACTGAAACAGACAGGGAGAGAGAGTTACACACTGAAACAGACAGGGAGAGAGAGTTACACACTGAAACAGACAGGGAGAGAGAGTTACATACTGAAACAGACAGGGAGAGAGAGTTACATACTGAAACAGACAGGGAGAGAGAGTTACATACTGAAACAGACAGGGAGAGAGTGTTACACACTGAAACAGACAGGGAGAGAGTGTTACACACTGAAACAGACAGGGAGAGAGAGTTACATACTGAAACAGACAGGGAGAGAGAGTTACACACTGAAACAGACAGGGAGAGAGAGTGTTAGATACTGAAACAGACAGGGAGAGAGAGTTACACACTGAAACAGACAGGGAGAGAGAGTTACACACTGAAACAGACAGGGAGAGAGAGTTACACACTGAAAAAGACAGGGAGAGAGAGTTACATACTGAAACAGACAGGGAGAGAGAGTTACATACTGAAACAGACAGGGAGAGAGAGTTACACACTGAAACAGACAGGGAGAGAGAGTTACACACTGAAACAGACAGGGAGAGAGAGTTACACACTGAAACAGACAGGGAGAGAGAGTTACATACTGAAACAGACAGGGAGAGAGAGTTACACACTGAAACAGACAGGGAGAGAGAGTTACACACTGAAACAGACAGGGAGAGAGAGTTACATACTGAAACAGACAGGGAGAGAGAGTTACATACTGAAACAGACAGGGAGAGAGTGTTACACACTGAAACAGACAGGGAGAGAGTGTTACACACTGCAACAGACAGGGAGAGAGAGTTACATACTGAAACAGACAGGGAGAGAGTGTTACACACTGAAACAGACAGGGAGAGAGAGTTACACACTGAAACAGACAGGGAGAGAGAGTTACACACTGAAACAGACAGGGAGAGAGAGTTACATACTGAAACAGACAGGGAGAGAGAGTTACATACTGAAACAGACAGGGAGAGAGTGTTACACACTGAAACAGACAGGGAGAGAGTGTTACACACTGAAACAGACAGGGAGAGAGAGTTATATACTGAAACAGACAGGGAGAGAGAGTTACACACTGAAACAGACAGGGAGAGAGAGTGTTAGATACTGAAACAGACAGGGAGAGAGAGTTACACACTGAAACAGACAGGGAGAGAGAGTTACACACTGAAACAGACAGGGAGAGAGAGTTACACACTGAAACAGACAGGGAGAGAGAGTTACATACTGAAACAGACAGGGAGAGAGAGTTACATACTGAAACAGACAGGGAGAGAGTGTTACACACTGAAACAGACAGGGAGAGAGAGTTACACACTGAAACAGACAGGGAGAGAGAGTTACACACTGAAACAGACAGGGAGAGAGAGTTACATACTGAAACAGACAGGGAGAGAGAGTTACACACTGAAACAGACAGGGAGAGAGAGTTACACACTGAAACAGACAGGGAGAGAGAGTTACACACTGAAACAGACAGGGAGAGAGAGTTACACACTGAAACAGACAGGGAGAGAGAGTTACACACTGAAACAGACAGGGAGAGAGAGTTACACACTGAAACAGACAGGGAGAGAGAGTTACACACTGAAACAGACAGGGAGAGAGAGTTACATACTGAAACAGACAGGGAGAGAGAGTGTTAGATACTGAAACAGACAGGGAGAGAGAGTTACATACTGAAACAGACAGGGAGAGAGAGTTACATACTGAAACAGACAGGGAGAGAGAGTTACACACTGAAACAGACAGGGAGAGAGAGTTACACACTGAAACAGACAGGGAGAGAGAGTTACACACTGAAACAGACAGGGAGAGAGAGTTACACACTGAAACAGACAGGGAGAGAGAGTTACACACTGAAACAGACAGGGAGAGAGAGTGTTAGATACTGAAACAGACAGGGAGAGAGAGTTACATACTGAAACAGACAGGGAGAGAGAGTTACATACTGAAACAGACAGGGAGAGAGAGTTACATACTGAAACAGACAGGGAGAGAGAGTTACACACTGAAACAGACAGGGAGAGAGAGTTACACACTGAAACAGACAGGGAGAGAGAGTTACACACTGAAACAGACAGGGAGAGAGAGTTACACACTGAAACAGACAGGGAGAGAGAGTTACATACTGAAACAGACAGGGAGAGAGAGTTACATACTGAAACAGACAGGGAGAGAGAGTTACACACTGAAACAGACAGGGAGAGAGAGTTACACACTGAAACAGACAGGGAGAGAGAGTTACATACTGAAACAGACAGGGAGAGAGAGTTACACACTGAAACAGACAGGGAGAGAGAGTTACACACTGAAACAGACAGGGAGAGAGAGTTACACACTGAAACAGACAGGGGAGAGAGAGTTACATACTGAAACAGACAGGGAGAGAGAGTTACACACTGAAACAGACAGGGAGAGAGAGTTACATACTGAAACAGACAGGGAGAGAGAGTTACACACTGAAACAGACAGGGAGAGAGAGTTACACACTGAAACAGACAGGGAGAGAGAGTTACATACTGAAACAGACAGGGAGAGAGAGTTACATACTGAAACAGACAGGGAGAGAGTGTTACACACTGAAACAGACAGGGAGAGAGTGTTACACACTGCAACAGACAGGGAGAGAGAGTTACATACTGAAACAGACAGGGAGAGAGTGTTACACACTGAAACAGACAGGGAGAGAGAGTTACACACTGAAACAGACAGGGAGAGAGAGTTACACACTGAAACAGACAGGGAGAGAGAGTTACATACTGAAACAGACAGGGAGAGAGAGTTACATACTGAAACAGACAGGGAGAGAGTGTTACACACTGAAACAGACAGGGAGAGAGTGTTACACACTGAAACAGACAGGGAGAGAGAGTTATATACTGAAACAGACAGGGAGAGAGAGTTACACACTGAAACAGACAGGGAGAGAGAGTGTTAGATACTGAAACAGACAGGGAGAGAGAGTTACACACTGAAACAGACAGGGAGAGAGAGTTACACACTGAAACAGACAGGGAGAGAGAGTTACACACTGAAACAGACAGGGAGAGAGAGTTACATACTGAAACAGACAGGGAGAGAGAGTTACATACTGAAACAGACAGGGAGAGAGTGTTACACACTGAAACAGACAGGGAGAGAGAGTTACACACTGAAACAGACAGGGAGAGAGAGTTACACAATGAAACAGACAGGGAGAGAGAGTTACATACTGAAACAGACAGGGAGAGAGAGTTACACACTGAAACAGACAGGGAGAGAGAGTTACACACTGAAACAGACAGGGAGAGAGAGTTACACACTGAAACAGACAGGGAGAGAGAGTTACACACTGAAACAGACAGGGAGAGAGAGTTACACACTGAAACAGACAGGGAGAGAGAGTTACACACTGAAACAGACAGGGAGAGAGAGTTACACACTGAAACAGACAGGGAGAGAGAGTTACATACTGAAACAGACAGGGAGAGAGAGTGTTAGATACTGAAACAGACAGGGAGAGAGAGTTACATACTGAAACAGACAGGGAGAGAGAGTTACATACTGAAACAGACAGGGAGAGAGAGTTACACACTGAAACAGACAGGGAGAGAGAGTTACACACTGAAACAGACAGGGAGAGAGAGTTACACACTGAAACAGACAGGGAGAGAGAGTTACACACTGAAACAGACAGGGAGAGAGAGTTACACACTGAAACAGACAGGGAGAGAGAGTGTTAGATACTGAAACAGACAGGGAGAGAGAGTTACATACTGAAACAGACAGGGAGAGAGAGTTACATACTGAAACAGACAGGGAGAGAGAGTTACATACTGAAACAGACAGGGAGAGAGAGTTACACACTGAAACAGACAGGGAGAGAGAGTTACACACTGAAACAGACAGGGAGAGAGAGTTACACACTGAAACAGACAGGGAGAGAGAGTTACACACTGAAACAGACAGGGAGAGAGAGTTACATACTGAAACAGACAGGGAGAGAGAGTTACATACTGAAACAGACAGGGAGAGAGAGTTACACACTGAAACAGACAGGGAGAGAGAGTTACACACTGAAACAGACAGGGAGAGAGAGTTACATACTGAAACAGACAGGGAGAGAGAGTTACACACTGAAACAGACAGGGAGAGAGAGTTACACACTGAAACAGACAGGGAGAGAGAGTTACACACTGAAACAGACAGGGGAGAGAGAGTTACATACTGAAACAGACAGGGAGAGAGTGTTACACACTGAAACAGACAGGGAGAGAGAGTTATATACTGAAACAGACAGGGAGAGAGAGTTACACACTGAAACAGACAGGGAGAGAGAGTGTTAGATACTGAAACAGACAGGGAGAGAGAGTTACACACTGAAACAGACAGGGAGAGAGAGTTACACACTGAAACAGACAGGGAGAGAGAGTTACACACTGAAACAGACAGGGAGAGAGAGTTACATACTGAAACAGACAGGGAGAGAGAGTTACATACTGAAACAGACAGGGAGAGAGTGTTACACACTGAAACAGACAGGGAGAGAGAGTTACACACTGAAACAGACAGGGAGAGAGAGTTACACAATGAAACAGACAGGGAGAGAGAGTTACATACTGAAACAGACAGGGAGAGAGAGTTACACACTGAAACAGACAGGGAGAGAGAGTTACACACTGAAACAGACAGGGAGAGAGAGTTACACACTGAAACAGACAGGGAGAGAGAGTTACACACTGAAACAGACAGGGAGAGAGAGTTACACACTGAAACAGACAGGGAGAGAGAGTTACACACTGAAACAGACAGGGAGAGAGAGTTACACACTGAAACAGACAGGGAGAGAGAGTTACATACTGAAACAGACAGGGAGAGAGAGTGTTAGATACTGAAACAGACAGGGAGAGAGAGTTACATACTGAAACAGACAGGGAGAGAGAGTTACATACTGAAACAGACAGGGAGAGAGAGTTACACACTGAAACAGACAGGGAGAGAGAGTTACACACTGAAACAGACAGGGAGAGAGAGTTACACACTGAAACAGACAGGGAGAGAGAGTTACACACTGAAACAGACAGGGAGAGAGAGTTACACACTGAAACAGACAGGGAGAGAGAGTGTTAGATACTGAAACAGACAGGGAGAGAGAGTTACATACTGAAACAGACAGGGAGAGAGAGTTACATACTGAAACAGACAGGGAGAGAGAGTTACATACTGAAACAGACAGGGAGAGAGAGTTACACACTGAAACAGACAGGGAGAGAGAGTTACACACTGAAACAGACAGGGAGAGAGAGTTACACACTGAAACAGACAGGGAGAGAGAGTTACACACTGAAACAGACAGGGAGAGAGAGTTACATACTGAAACAGACAGGGAGAGAGAGTTACATACTGAAACAGACAGGGAGAGAGAGTTACACACTGAAACAGACAGGGAGAGAGAGTTACACACTGAAACAGACAGGGAGAGAGAGTTACATACTGAAACAGACAGGGAGAGAGAGTTACACACTGAAACAGACAGGGAGAGAGAGTTACACACTGAAACAGACAGGGAGAGAGAGTTACACACTGAAACAGACAGGGGAGAGAGAGTTACATACTGAAACAGACAGGGAGAGAGAGTTACACACTGAAACAGACAGGGAGAGAGAGTTACATACTGAAACAGACAGGGAGAGAGAGTTACACACTGAAACAGACAGGGAGAGAGAGTTACACACTGAAACAGACAGGGAGAGAGAGTGTTAGATACTGAAACAGAAAGGGAGAGAGAGTTACATACTGAAACAGACAGGGAGAGAGAGTTACATACTGAAACAGACAGGGAGAGAGAGTTACATACTGAAACAGACAGGGAGAGAGAGTTACATACTGAAACAGACAGGGAGAGAGAGTTGCATACTGAAACAGACAGGGAGAGAGAGTTACACACTGAAACAGACAGGGAGAGAGAGTTACACACTGAAACAGACAGGGAGAGAGAGTTACACACTGAAACAGACAGGGAGAGAGAGTTACACACTGAAACAGACAGGGAGAGAGAGTTACACACTGAAACAGACAGGGAGAGAGAGTTACATACTGAAACAGACAGGGAGAGAGAGTTACATACTGAAACAGACAGGGAGAGAGTGTTACACACTGAAACAGACAGGGAGAGAGTGTTACACACTGAAACAGACAGGGAGAGAGAGTTACATACTGAAACAGACAGGGAGAGAGAGTTACACACTGAAACAGACAGGGAGAGAGAGTGTTAGATACTGAAACAGACAGGGAGAGAGAGTTACACACTGAAACAGACAGGGAGAGAGAGTTACACACTGAAACAGACAGGGAGAGAGAGTTACACACTGAAACAGACAGGGAGAGAGAGTTACATACTGAAACAGACAGGGAGAGAGAGTTACATACTGAAACAGACAGGGAGAGAGTGTTACACACTGAAACAGACAGGGAGAGAGAGTTACACACTGAAACAGACAGGGAGAGAGAGTTACACACTGAAACAGACAGGGAGAGAGAGTTACATACTGAAACAGACAGGGAGAGAGAGTTACACACTGAAACAGACAGGGAGAGAGAGTTACACACTGAAACAGACAGGGAGAGAGAGTTACACACTGAAACAGACAGGGAGAGAGAGTTACACACTGAAACAGACAGGGAGAGAGAGTTACACACTGAAACAGACAGGGAGAGAGAGTTACACACTGAAACAGACAGGGAGAGAGAGTTACACACTGAAACAGACAGGGAGAGAGAGTTACATACTGAAACAGACAGGGAGAGAGAGTGTTAGATACTGAAACAGACAGGGAGAGAGAGTTACATACTGAAACAGACAGGGAGAGAGAGTTACATACTGAAACAGACAGGGAGAGAGAGTTACACACTGAAACAGACAGGGAGAGAGAGTTACACACTGAAACAGACAGGGAGAGAGAGTTACACACTGAAACAGACAGGGAGAGAGAGTTACACACTGAAACAGACAGGGAGAGAGAGTTACACACTGAAACAGACAGGGAGAGAGAGTGTTAGATACTGAAACAGACAGGGAGAGAGAGTTACATACTGAAACAGACAGGGAGAGAGAGTTACATACTGAAACAGACAGGGAGAGAGAGTTACATACTGAAACAGACAGGGAGAGAGAGTTACACACTGAAACAGACAGGGAGAGAGAGTTACACACTGAAACAGACAGGGAGAGAGAGTTACACACTGAAACAGACAGGGAGAGAGAGTTACACACTGAAACAGACAGGGAGAGAGAGTTACATACTGAAACAGACAGGGAGAGAGAGTTACATACTGAAACAGACAGGGAGAGAGAGTTACACACTGAAACAGACAGGGAGAGAGAGTTACACACTGAAACAGACAGGGAGAGAGAGTTACATACTGAAACAGACAGGGAGAGAGAGTTACACACTGAAACAGACAGGGAGAGAGAGTTACACACTGAAACAGACAGGGAGAGAGAGTTACACACTGAAACAGACAGGGGAGAGAGAGTTACATACTGAAACAGACAGGGAGAGAGAGTTACACACTGAAACAGACAGGGAGAGAGAGTTACATACTGAAACAGACAGGGAGAGAGAGTTACACACTGAAACAGACAGGGAGAGAGAGTTACACACTGAAACAGACAGGGAGAGAGAGTGTTAGATACTGAAACAGACAGGGAGAGAGAGTTACATACTGAAACAGACAGGGAGAGAGAGTTACATACTGAAACAGACAGGGAGAGAGAGTTACATACTGAAACAGACAGGGAGAGAGAGTTACATACTGAAACAGACAGGGAGAGAGAGTTGCATACTGAAACAGACAGGGAGAGAGAGTTACACACTGAAACAGACAGGGAGAGAGAGTTACACACTGAAACAGACAGGGAGAGAGAGTTACATACTGAAACAGACAGGGAGAGAGAGTTACACACTGAAACAGACAGGGAGAGAGAGTTGCATACTGAAACAGACAGGGAGAGAGAGTTACACACTGAAACAGACAGGGAGAGAGAGTTACACACTGAAACAGACAGGGAGAGAGAGTTACATACTGAAACAGACAGGGAGAGAGAGTTACACACTGAAACAGACAGGGAGAGAGAGTTACACACTGAAACAGACAGGGAGAGAGAGTTACACACTGAAACAGACAGGGAGAGAGAGTTACACACTGAAACAGACAGGGAGAGAGAGTTACATACTGAAACAGACAGGGAGAGAGAGTTACATACTGAAACAGACAGGGAGAGAGAGTTACACACTGAAACAGACAGGGAGAGAGAGTTACACACTGAAACAGACAGGGAGAGAGAGTTACATACTGAAACAGACAGGGAGAGAGAGTTACATACTGAAACAGACAGGGAGAGAGTGTTACACACTGAAACAGACAGGGAGAGAGTGTTACACACTGCAACAGACAGGGAGAGAGAGTTACATACTGAAACAGACAGGGAGAGAGTGTTACACACTGAAACAGACAGGGAGAGAGAGTTACACACTGAAACAGACAGGGAGAGAGAGTTACACACTGAAACAGACAGGGAGAGAGAGTTACATACTGAAACAGACAGGGAGAGAGAGTTACATACTGAAACAGACAGGGAGAGAGTGTTACACACTGAAACAGACAGGGAGAGAGTGTTACACACTGAAACAGACAGGGAGAGAGAGTTATATACTGAAACAGACAGGGAGAGAGAGTTACATACTGAAACAGACAGGGAGAGAGAGTTACACACTGAAACAGACAGGGAGAGAGAGTTACACACTGAAACAGACAGGGAGAGAGAGTTACATACTGAAACAGACAGGGAGAGAGAGTTACACACTGAAACAGACAGGGAGAGAGAGTTACACACTGAAACAGACAGGGAGAGAGAGTTACACACTGAAACAGACAGGGGAGAGAGAGTTACATACTGAAACAGACAGGGAGAGAGAGTTACACACTGAAACAGACAGGGAGAGAGAGTTACATACTGAAACAGACAGGGAGAGAGAGTTACACACTGAAACAGACAGGGAGAGAGAGTTACACACTGAAACAGACAGGGAGAGAGAGTGTTAGATACTGAAACAGACAGGGAGAGAGAGTTACATACTGAAACAGACAGGGAGAGAGAGTTACATACTGAAACAGACAGGGAGAGAGAGTTACATACTGAAACAGACAGGGAGAGAGAGTTACATACTGAAACAGACAGGGAGAGAGAGTTGCATACTGAAACAGACAGGGAGAGAGAGTTACACACTGAAACAGACATGGAGAGAGAGTTACACACTGAAACAGACAGGGAGAGAGAGTTACATACTGAAACAGACAGGGAGAGAGAGTTACACACTGAAACAGACAGGGAGAGAGAGTTGCATACTGAAACAGACAGGGAGAGAGAGTTACACACTGAAACAGACAGGGAGAGAGAGTTACACACTGAAACAGACAGGGAGAGAGAGTTACATACTGAAACAGACAGGGAGAGAGAGTTACACACTGAAACAGACAGGGAGAGAGAGTTACACACTGAAACAGACAGGGAGAGAGAGTTACACACTGAAACAGACAGGGAGAGAGAGTTACACACTGAAACAGACAGGGAGAGAGAGTTACATACTGAAACAGACAGGGAGAGAGAGTTACATACTGAAACAGACAGGGAGAGAGAGTTACACACTGAAACAGACAGGGAGAGAGAGTTACACACTGAAACAGACAGGGAGAGAGAGTTACATACTGAAACAGACAGGGAGAGAGAGTTACATACTGAAACAGACAGGGAGAGAGTGTTACACACTGAAACAGACAGGGAGAGAGTGTTACACACTGCAACAGACAGGGAGAGAGAGTTACATACTGAAACAGACAGGGAGAGAGTGTTACACACTGAAACAGACAGGGAGAGAGAGTTACACACTGAAACAGACAGGGAGAGAGAGTTACACACTGAAACAGACAGGGAGAGAGAGTTACATACTGAAACAGACAGGGAGAGAGAGTTACATACTGAAACAGACAGGGAGAGAGTGTTACACACTGAAACAGACAGGGAGAGAGTGTTACACACTGAAACAGACAGGGAGAGAGAGTTATATACTGAAACAGACAGGGAGAGAGAGTTACACACTGAAACAGACAGGGAGAGAGAGTGTTAGATACTGAAACAGACAGGGAGAGAGAGTTACACACTGAAACAGACAGGGAGAGAGAGTTACACACTGAAACAGACAGGGAGAGAGAGTTACACACTGAAACAGACAGGGAGAGAGAGTTACATACTGAAACAGACAGGGAGAGAGAGTTACATACTGAAACAGACAGGGAGAGAGAGTTACACACTGAAACAGACAGGGAGAGAGAGTTACACACTGAAACAGACAGGGAGAGAGAGTTACACACTGAAACAGACAGGGAGAGAGAGTTACATACTGAAACAGACAGGGAGAGAGTTACACACTGAAACAGACAGGGAGAGAGAGTTACACACTGAAACAGACAGGGAGAGAGAGTTACACACTGAAACAGACAGGGAGAGAGAGTTACACACTGAAACAGACAGGGAGAGAGAGTTACACACTGAAACAGACAGGGAGAGAGAGTTACACACTTAAACAGACAGGGAGAGAGAGTTACACACTGAAACAGACAGGGAGAGAGAGTTACATACTGAAACAGACAGGGAGAGAGAGTTACATACTGAAACAGACAGGGAGAGAGAGTTACACACTGAAACAGACAGGGAGAGAGAGTTACACACTGAAACAGACAGGGAGAGAGAGTTACACACTGAAACAGACAGGGAGAGAGAGTTACACACTGAAACAGACAGGGAGAGAGAGTTACACACTGAAACAGACAGGGAGAGAGAGTTACACACTGAAACAGACAGGGAGAGAGAGTGTTAGATACTGAAACAGACAGGGAGAGAGAGTTACATACTGAAACAGACAGGGAGAGAGAGTTACATACTGAAACAGACAGGGAGAGAGAGTTACATACTGAAACAGACAGGGAGAGAGAGTTACATACTGAAACAGACAGGGAGAGAGAGTTACATACTGAAACAGACAGGGAGAGAGTGTTACACACTGAAACAGACAGGGAGAGAGAGTTACACACTGAAACAGACAGGGAGAGAGAGTTACACACTGAAACAGACAGGGAGAGAGAGTTACATACTGAAACAGACAGGGAGAGAGAGTTACACACTGAAACAGACAGGGAGAGAGAGTTACACACTGAAACAGACAGGGAGAGAGAGTTACACACTGAAACAGACAGGGAGAGAGAGTTACACACTGAAACAGACAGGGAGAGAGAGTTACACACTGAAACAGACAGGGAGAGAGAGTTACACACTGAAACAGACAGGGAGAGAGAGTTACATACTGAAACAGACAGGGAGAGAGAGTTACATACTGAAACAGACAGGGAGAGAGAGTTACACACTGAAACAGACAGGGAGAGAGAGTTACATACTGAAACAGACAGGGAGAGAGAGTTACACACTGAAACAGACAGGGAGAGAGAGTTACACACTGAAACAGACAGGGAGAGAGAGTTACACACTGAAACAGACAGGGAGAGAGAGTTACACACTGAAACAGACAGGGAGAGAGAGTTACATACTGAAACAGACAGGGAGAGAGAGTTACATACTGAAACAGACAGGGAGAGAGAGTTACACACTG
Source organism: Coregonus lavaretus (assembly GCF_964263955.1). Lineage (NCBI taxonomy): Eukaryota > Metazoa > Chordata > Actinopteri > Salmoniformes > Salmonidae > Coregonus > Coregonus lavaretus. Next base: position 60,625,745 of record NC_139998.1, on the reverse strand, counting down.
AAACAGACAGGGAGAGAGAGTTACACACTGAAACAGACAGGGAGAGAGAGTTACATACTGAAACAGACAGGGAGAGAGAGTTACACACTGAAACAGACAGGGAGAGAGAGTTACACACTGAAACAGACAGGGAGAGAGAGTTACACACTGAAACAGACAGGGGAGAGAGAGTTACATACTGAAACAGACAGGGAGAGAGAGTTACACACTGAAACAGACAGGGAGAGAGAGTTACATACTGAAACAGACAGGGAGAGAGAGTTACACACTGAAACAGACAGGGAGAGAGAGTTACACACTGAAACAGACAGGGAGAGAGAGTGTTAGATACTGAAACAGACAGGGAGAGAGAGTTACATACTGAAACAGACAGGGAGAGAGAGTTACATACTGAAACAGACAGGGAGAGAGAGTTACATACTGAAACAGACAGGGAGAGAGAGTTACATACTGAAACAGACAGGGATAGAGAGTTGCATACTGAAACAGACAGGGAGAGAGAGTTACACACTGAAACAGACAGGGAGAGAGAGTTACACACTGAAACAGACAGGGAGAGAGAGTTACACACTGAAACAGACAGGGAGAGAGAGTTACACACTGAAACAGACAGGGAGAGAGAGTTACACACTGAAACAGACAGGGAGAGAGAGTTACATACTGAAACAGACAGGGAGAGAGAGTTACATACTGAAACAGACAGGGAGAGAGTGTTACACACTGAAACAGACAGGGAGAGAGTGTTACACACTGAAACAGACAGGGAGAGAGAGTTACATACTGAAACAGACAGGGAGAGAGAGTTACACACTGAAACAGACAGGGAGAGAGAGTGTTAGATACTGAAACAGACAGGGAGAGAGAGTTACACACTGAAACAGACAGGGAGAGAGAGTTACACACTGAAACAGACAGGGAGAGAGAGTTACACACTGAAACAGACAGGGAGAGAGAGTTACATACTGAAACAGACAGGGAGAGAGAGTTACATACTGAAACAGACAGGGAGAGAGTGTTACACACTGAAACAGACAGGGAGAGAGAGTTACACACTGAAACAGACAGGGAGAGAGAGTTACACACTGAAACAGACAGGGAGAGAGAGTTACATACTGAAACAGACAGGGAGAGAGAGTTACACACTGAAACAGACAGGGAGAGAGAGTTACACACTGAAACAGACAGGGAGAGAGAGTTACACACTGAAACAGACAGGGAGAGAGAGTTACACACTGAAACAGACAGGGAGAGAGAGTTACACACTGAAACAGACAGGGAGAGAGAGTTACACACTGAAACAGACAGGGAGAGAGAGTTACACACTGAAACAGACAGGGAGAGAGAGTTACATACTGAAACAGACAGGGAGAGAGAGTGTTAGATACTGAAACAGACAGGGAGAGAGAGTTACATACTGAAACAGACAGGGAGAGAGAGTTACATACTGAAACAGACAGGGAGAGAGAGTTACACACTGAAACAGACAGGGAGAGAGAGTTACACACTGAAACAGACAGGGAGAGAGAGTTACACACTGAAACAGACAGGGAGAGAGAGTTACACACTGAAACAGACAGGGAGAGAGAGTTACACACTGAAACAGACAGGGAGAGAGAGTGTTAGATACTGAAACAGACAGGGAGAGAGAGTTACATACTGAAACAGACAGGGAGAGAGAGTTACATACTGAAACAGACAGGGAGAGAGAGTTACATACTGAAACAGACAGGGAGAGAGAGTTACACACTGAAACAGACAGGGAGAGAGAGTTACACACTGAAACAGACAGGGAGAGAGAGTTACACACTGAAACAGACAGGGAGAGAGAGTTACACACTGAAACAGACAGGGAGAGAGAGTTACATACTGAAACAGACAGGGAGAGAGAGTTACATACTGAAACAGACAGGGAGAGAGAGTTACACACTGAAACAGACAGGGAGAGAGAGTTACACACTGAAACAGACAGGGAGAGAGAGTTACATACTGAAACAGACAGGGAGAGAGAGTTACACACTGAAACAGACAGGGAGAGAGAGTTACACACTGAAACAGACAGGGAGAGAGAGTTACACACTGAAACAGACAGGGAGAGAGAGTTACATACTGAAACAGACAGGGAGAGAGAGTTACACACTGAAACAGACAGGGAGAGAGAGTTACATACTGAAACAGACAGGGAGAGAGAGTTACACACTGAAACAGACAGGGAGAGAGAGTTACACACTGAAACAGACAGGGAGAGAGAGTGTTAGATACTGAAACAGACAGGGAGAGAGAGTTACATACTGAAACAGACAGGGAGAGAGAGTTACATACTGAAACAGACAGGGAGAGAGAGTTACATACTGAAACAGACAGGGAGAGAGAGTTACATACTGAAACAGACAGGGAGAGAGAGTTGCATACTGAAACAGACAGGGAGAGAGAGTTACACACTGAAACAGACAGGGAGAGAGAGTTACACACTGAAACAGACAGGGAGAGAGAGTTACATACTGAAACAGACAGGGAGAGAGAGTTACACACTGAAACAGACAGGGAGAGAGAGTTGCATACTGAAACAGACAGGGAGAGAGAGTTACACACTGAAACAGACAGGGAGAGAGAGTTACACACTGAAACAGACAGGGAGAGAGAGTTACATACTGAAACAGACAGGGAGAGAGAGTTACACACTGAAACAGACAGGGAGAGAGAGTTACACACTGAAACAGACAGGGAGAGAGAGTTACACACTGAAACAGACAGGGAGAGAGAGTTACACACTGAAACAGACAGGGAGAGAGAGTTACATACTGAAACAGACAGGGAGAGAGAGTTACACACTGAAACAGACAGGGAGAGAGAGTTACATACTGAAACAGACAGGGAGAGAGAGTTACATACTGAAACAGACAGGGAGAGAGTGTTACACACTGAAACAGACAGGGAGAGAGTGTTACACACTGCAACAGACAGGGAGAGAGAGTTACATACTGAAACAGACAGGGAGAGAGTGTTACACACTGAAACAGACAGGGAGAGAGAGTTACACACTGAAACAGACAGGGAGAGAGAGTTACACACTGAAACAGACAGGGAGAGAGAGTTACATACTGAAACAGACAGGGAGAGAGAGTTACATACTGAAACAGACAGGGAGAGAGTGTTACACACTGAAACAGACAGGGAGAGAGTGTTACACACTGAAACAGACAGGGAGAGAGAGTTATATACTGAAACAGACAGGGAGAGAGAGTTACATACTGAAACAGACAGGGAGAGAGAGTTACACACTGAAACAGACAGGGAGAGAGAGTTACACACTGAAACAGACAGGGAGAGAGAGTTACATACTGAAACAGACAGGGAGAGAGAGTTACACACTGAAACAGACAGGGAGAGAGAGTTACACACTGAAACAGACAGGGAGAGAGAGTTACACACTGAAACAGACAGGGGAGAGAGAGTTACATACTGAAACAGACAGGGAGAGAGAGTTACACACTGAAACAGACAGGGAGAGAGAGTTACATACTGAAACAGACAGGGAGAGAGAGTTACACACTGAAACAGACAGGGAGAGAGAGTTACACACTGAAACAGACAGGGAGAGAGAGTGTTAGATACTGAAACAGACAGGGAGAGAGAGTTACATACTGAAACAGACAGGGAGAGAGAGTTACATACTGAAACAGACAGGGAGAGAGAGTTACATACTGAAACAGACAGGGAGAGAGAGTTACATACTGAAACAGACAGGGAGAGAGAGTTGCATACTGAAACAGACAGGGAGAGAGAGTTACACACTGAAACAGACATGGAGAGAGAGTTACACACTGAAACAGACAGGGAGAGAGAGTTACATACTGAAACAGACAGGGAGAGAGAGTTACACACTGAAACAGACAGGGAGAGAGAGTTGCATACTGAAACAGACAGGGAGAGAGAGTTACACACTGAAACAGACAGGGAGAGAGAGTTACACACTGAAACAGACAGGGAGAGAGAGTTACATACTGAAACAGACAGGGAGAGAGAGTTACACACTGAAACAGACAGGGAGAGAGAGTTACACACTGAAACAGACAGGGAGAGAGAGTTACACACTGAAACAGACAGGGAGAGAGAGTTACACACTGAAACAGACAGGGAGAGAGAGTTACATACTGAAACAGACAGGGAGAGAGAGTTACATACTGAAACAGACAGGGAGAGAGAGTTACACACTGAAACAGACAGGGAGAGAGAGTTACACACTGAAACAGACAGGGAGAGAGAGTTACATACTGAAACAGACAGGGAGAGAGAGTTACATACTGAAACAGACAGGGAGAGAGTGTTACACACTGAAACAGACAGGGAGAGAGTGTTACACACTGCAACAGACAGGGAGAGAGAGTTACATACTGAAACAGACAGGGAGAGAGTGTTACACACTGAAACAGACAGGGAGAGAGAGTTACACACTGAAACAGACAGGGAGAGAGAGTTACACACTGAAACAGACAGGGAGAGAGAGTTACATACTGAAACAGACAGGGAGAGAGAGTTACATACTGAAACAGACAGGGAGAGAGTGTTACACACTGAAACAGACAGGGAGAGAGTGTTACATACTGAAACAGACAGGGAGAGAGAGTTACACACTGAAACAGACAGGGAGAGAGAGTGTTAGATACTGAAACAGACAGGGAGAGAGAGTTACACACTGAAACAGACAGGGAGAGAGAGTTACACACTGAAACAGACAGGGAGAGAGAGTTACACACTGAAACAGACAGGGAGAGAGAGTTACATACTGAAACAGACAGGGAGAGAGAGTTACATACTGAAACAGACAGGGAGAGAGTGTTACACACTGAAACAGACAGGGAGAGAGAGTTACACACTGAAACAGACAGGGAGAGAGAGTTACACACTGAAACAGACAGGGAGAGAGAGTTACATACTGAAACAGACAGGGAGAGAGAGTTACACACTGAAACAGACAGGGAGAGAGAGTTACACACTGAAACAGACAGGGAGAGAGAGTTACACACTGAAACAGACAGGGAGAGAGAGTTACACACTGAAACAGACAGGGAGAGAGAGTTACACACTGAAACAGACAGGGAGAGAGAGTTACACACTGAAACAGACAGGGAGAGAGAGTTACACACTGAAACAGACAGGGAGAGAGAGTTACATACTGAAACAGACAGGGAGAGAGAGTGTTAGATACTGAAACAGACAGGGAGAGAGAGTTACATACTGAAACAGACAGGGAGAGAGAGTTACATACTGAAACAGACAGGGAGAGAGAGTTACACACTGAAACAGACAGGGAGAGAGAGTTACACACTGAAACAGACAGGGAGAGAGAGTTACACACTGAAACAGACAGGGAGAGAGAGTTACACACTGAAACAGACAGGGAGAGAGAGTTACACACTGAAACAGACAGGGAGAGAGAGTGTTAGATACTGAAACAGACAGGGAGAGAGAGTTACATACTGAAACAGACAGGGAGAGAGAGTTACATACTGAAACAGACAGGGAGAGAGAGTTACATACTGAAACAGACAGGGAGAGAGAGTTACACACTGAAACAGACAGGGAGAGAGAGTTACACACTGAAACAGACAGGGAGAGAGAGTTACACACTGAAACAGACAGGGAGAGAGAGTTACACACTGAAACAGACAGGGAGAGAGAGTTACATACTGAAACAGACAGGGAGAGAGAGTTACATACTGAAACAGACAGGGAGAGAGAGTTACACACTGAAACAGACAGGGAGAGAGAGTTACACACTGAAACAGACAGGGAGAGAGAGTTACATACTGAAACAGACAGGGAGAGAGAGTTACACACTGAAACAGACAGGGAGAGAGAGTTACACACTGAAACAGACAGGGAGAGAGAGTTACACACTGAAACAGACAGGGAGAGAGAGTTACATACTGAAACAGACAGGGAGAGAGAGTTACACACTGAAACAGACAGGGAGAGAGAGTTACATACTGAAACAGACAGGGAGAGAGAGTTACACACTGAAACAGACAGGGAGAGAGAGTTACACACTGAAACAGACAGGGAGAGAGAGTGTTAGATACTGAAACAGACAGGGAGAGAGAGTTACATACTGAAACAGACAGGGAGAGAGAGTTACATACTGAAACAGACAGGGAGAGAGAGTTACATACTGAAACAGACAGGGAGAGAGAGTTACATACTGAAACAGACAGGGAGAGAGAGTTGCATACTGAAACAGACAGGGAGAGAGAGTTACACACTGAAACAGACAGGGAGAGAGAGTTACACACTGAAACAGACAGGGAGAGAGAGTTACATACTGAAACAGACAGGGAGAGAGAGTTACACACTGAAACAGACAGGGAGAGAGAGTTGCATACTGAAACAGACAGGGAGAGAGAGTTACACACTGAAACAGACAGGGAGAGAGAGTTACACACTGAAACAGACAGGGAGAGAGAGTTACATACTGAAACAGACAGGGAGAGAGAGTTACACACTGAAACAGACAGGGAGAGAGAGTTACACACTGAAACAGACAGGGAGAGAGAGTTACACACTGAAACAGACAGGGAGAGAGAGTTACACACTGAAACAGACAGGGAGAGAGAGTTACATACTGAAACAGACAGGGAGAGAGAGTTACACACTGAAACAGACAGGGAGAGAGAGTTACATACTGAAACAGACAGGGAGAGAGAGTTACATACTGAAACAGACAGGGAGAGAGTGTTACACACTGAAACAGACAGGGAGAGAGTGTTACACACTGCAACAGACAGGGAGAGAGAGTTACATACTGAAACAGACAGGGAGAGAGTGTTACACACTGAAACAGACAGGGAGAGAGAGTTACACACTGAAACAGACAGGGAGAGAGAGTTACACACTGAAACAGACAGGGAGAGAGAGTTACATACTGAAACAGACAGGGAGAGAGAGTTACATACTGAAACAGACAGGGAGAGAGTGTTACACACTGAAACAGACAGGGAGAGAGTGTTACACACTGAAACAGACAGGGAGAGAGAGTTATATACTGAAACAGACAGGGAGAGAGAGTTACATACTGAAACAGACAGGGAGAGAGAGTTACACACTGAAACAGACAGGGAGAGAGAGTTACACACTGAAACAGACAGGGAGAGAGAGTTACATACTGAAACAGACAGGGAGAGAGAGTTACACACTGAAACAGACAGGGAGAGAGAGTTACACACTGAAACAGACAGGGAGAGAGAGTTACACACTGAAACAGACAGGGGAGAGAGAGTTACATACTGAAACAGACAGGGAGAGAGAGTTACACACTGAAACAGACAGGGAGAGAGAGTTACATACTGAAACAGACAGGGAGAGAGAGTTACACACTGAAACAGACAGGGAGAGAGAGTTACACACTGAAACAGACAGGGAGAGAGAGTGTTAGATACTGAAACAGACAGGGAGAGAGAGTTACATACTGAAACAGACAGGGAGAGAGAGTTACATACTGAAACAGACAGGGAGAGAGAGTTACATACTGAAACAGACAGGGAGAGAGAGTTACATACTGAAACAGACAGGGAGAGAGAGTTACACACTGAAACAGACAGGGAGAGAGAGTTACATACTGAAACAGACAGGGAGAGAGAGTTACATACTGAAACAGACAGGGAGAGAGTGTTACACACTGAAACAGACAGGGAGAGAGTGTTACACACTGAAACAGACAGGGAGAGAGAGTTATATACTGAAACAGACAGGGAGAGAGAGTTACACACTGAAACAGACAGGGAGAGAGAGTGTTAGATACTGAAACAGACAGGGAGAGAGAGTTACACACTGAAACAGACAGGGAGAGAGAGTTACACACTGAAACAGACAGGGAGAGAGAGTTACACACTGAAACAGACAGGGAGAGAGAGTTACATACTGAAACAGACAGGGAGAGAGAGTTACATACTGAAACAGACAGGGAGAGAGTGTTACACACTGAAACAGACAGGGAGAGAGAGTTACACACTGAAACAGACAGGGAGAGAGAGTTACACACTGAAACAGACAGGGAGAGAGAGTTACATACTGAAACAGACAGGGAGAGAGTTACACACTGAAACAGACAGGGAGAGAGAGTTACACACTGAAACAGACAGGGAGAGAGAATTACACACTGAAACAGACAGGGAGAGAGAGTTACACACTGAAACAGACAGGGAGAGAGAGTTACACACTGAAACAGACAGGGAGAGAGAGTTACACACTGAAACAGACAGGGAGAGAGAGTTACACACTGAAACAGACAGGGAGAGAGAGTTACATACTGAAACAGACAGGGAGAGAGAGTTACATACTGAAACAGACAGGGAGAGAGAGTTACATACTGAAACAGACAGGGAGAGAGAGTTACACACTGAAACAGACAGGGAGAGAGAGTTACACACTGAAACAGACAGGGAGAGAGAGTTACACACTGAAACAGACAGGGAGAGAGAGTTACACACTGAAACAGACAGGGAGAGAGAGTTACACACTGAAACAGACAGGGAGAGAGAGTGTTAGATACTGAAACAGACAGGGAGAGAGAGTTACATACTGAAACAGACAGGGAGAGAGAGTTACATACTGAAACAGACAGGGAGAGAGAGTTACATACTGAAACAGACAGGGAGAGAGAGTTACATACTGAAACAGACAGGGAGAGAGAGTTGCATACTGAAACAGACAGGGAGAGAGAGTTACACACTGAAACAGACAGGGAGAGAGAGTTACACACTGAAACAGACAGGGAGAGAGAGTTACATACTGAAACAGACAGGGAGAGAGAGTTACACACTGAAACAGACAGGGAGAGAGAGTTGCATACTGAAACAGACAGGGAGAGAGAGTTACACACTGAAACAGACAGGGAGAGAGAGTTACACACTGAAACAGACAGGGAGAGAGAGTTACATACTGAAACAGACAGGGAGAGAGAGTTACACACTGAAACAGACAGGGAGAGAGAGTTACACACTGAAACAGACAGGGAGAGAGAGTTACACACTGAAACAGACAGGGAGAGAGAGTTACACACTGAAACAGACAGGGAGAGAGAGTTACATACTGAAACAGACAGGGAGAGAGAGTGTTAGATACTGAAACAGACAGGGAGAGAGAGTTACATACTGAAACAGACAGGGAGAGAGAGTTACACACTGAAACAGACAGGGAGAGAGAGTTACACACTGAAACAGACAGGGAGAGAGAGTTACATACTGAAACAGACAGGGAGAGAGAGTTACATACTGAAACAGACAGGGAGAGAGTGTTACACACTGAAACAGACAGGGAGAGAGTGTTACACACTGCAACAGACAGGGAGAGAGAGTTACATACTGAAACAGACAGGGAGAGAGTGTTACACACTGAAACAGACAGGGAGAGAGAGTTACACACTGAAACAGACAGGGAGAGAGAGTTACACACTGAAACAGACAGGGAGAGAGAGTTACATACTGAAACAGACAGGGAGAGAGAGTTACATACTGAAACAGACAGGGAGAGAGTGTTACACACTGAAACAGACAGGGAGAGAGTGTTACACACTGAAACAGACAGGGAGAGAGAGTTATATACTGAAACAGACAGGGAGAGAGAGTTACACACTGAAACAGACAGGGAGAGAGAGTGTTAGATACTGAAACAGACAGGGAGAGAGAGTTACACACTGAAACAGACAGGGAGAGAGAGTTACACACTGAAACAGACAGGGAGAGAGAGTTACACACTGAAACAGACAGGGAGAGAGAGTTACATACTGAAACAGACAGGGAGAGAGAGTTACATACTGAAACAGACAGGGAGAGAGTGTTACACACTGAAACAGACAGGGAGAGAGAGTTACACACTGAAACAGACAGGGAGAGAGAGTTACACACTGAAACAGACAGGGAGAGAGAGTTACATACTGAAACAGACAGGGAGAGAGTTACACACTGAAACAGACAGGGAGAGAGAGTTACACACTGAAACAGACAGGGAGAGAGAGTTACACACTGAAACAGACAGGGAGAGAGAGTTACACACTGAAACAGACAGGGAGAGAGAGTTACACACTGAAACAGACAGGGAGAGAGAGTTACACACTGAAACAGACAGGGAGAGAGAGTTACACACTGAAACAGACAGGGAGAGAGAGTTACATACTGAAACAGACAGGGAGAGAGAGTGTTAGATACTGAAACAGACAGGGAGAGAGAGTTACATACTGAAACAGACAGGGAGAGAGAGTTACATACTGAAACAGACAGGGAGAGAGAGTTACACACTGAAACAGACAGGGAGAGAGAGTTACACACTGAAACAGACAGGGAGAGAGAGTTACATACTGAAACAGACAGGGAGAGAGAGTTACACACTGAAACAGACAGGGAGAGAGAGTTACACACTGAAACAGACAGGGAGAGAGAGTGTTAGATACTGAAACAGACAGGGAGAGAGAGTTACATACTGAAACAGACAGGGAGAGAGAGTTACATACTGAAACAGACAGGGAGAGAGAGTTACATACTGAAACAGACAGGGAGAGAGAGTTACACACTGAAACAGACAGGGAGAGAGAGTTACACACTGAAACAGACAGGGAGAGAGAGTTACACACTGAAACAGACAGGGAGAGAGAGTTACACACTGAAACAGACAGGGAGAGAGAGTTACATACTGAAACAGACAGGGAGAGAGAGTTACATACTGAAACAGACAGGGAGAGAGAGTTACACACTGAAACAGACAGGGAGAGAGAGTTACACACTGAAACAGACAGGGAGAGAGAGTTACATACTGAAACAGACAGGGAGAGAGAGTTACACACTGAAACAGACAGGGAGAGAGAGTTACACACTGAAACAGACAGGGAGAGAGAGTTACACACTGAAACAGACAGGGAGAGAGAGTTACATACTGAAACAGACAGGGAGAGAGAGTTACACACTGAAACAGACAGGGAGAGAGAGTTACATACTGAAACAGACAGGGAGAGAGAGTTACACACTGAAACAGACAGGGAGAGAGAGTTACACACTGAAACAGACAGGGAGAGAGAGTGTTAGATACTGAAACAGACAGGGAGAGAGAGTTACATACTGAAACAGACAGGGAGAGAGAGTTACATACTGAAACAGACAGGGAGAGAGAGTTACATACTGAAACAGACAGGGAGAGAGAGTTACATACTGAAACAGACAGGGAGAGAGAGTTGCATACTGAAACAGACAGGGAGAGAGAGTTACACACTGAAACAGACAGGGAGAGAGAGTTACACACTGAAACAGACAGGGAGAGAGAGTTACACACTGAAACAGACAGGGAGAGAGAGTTACACACTGAAACAGACAGGGAGAGAGAGTTACACACTGAAACAGACAGGGAGAGAGAGTTACATACTGAAACAGACAGGGAGAGAGAGTTACATACTGAAACAGACAGGGAGAGAGTGTTACACACTGAAACAGACAGGGAGAGAGTGTTACACACTGAAACAGACAGGGAGAGAGAGTTACATACTGAAACAGACAGGGAGAGAGAGTTACACACTGAAACAGACAGGGAGAGAGAGTTACATACTGAAACAGACAGGGAGAGAGAGTTACATACTGAAACAGACAGGGAGAGAGAGTTACACACTGAAACAGACAGGGAGAGAGAGTTACACACTGAAACAGACAGGGAGAGAGAGTTACATACTGAAACAGACAGGGAGAGAGAGTTACACACTGAAACAGACAGGGAGAGAGAGTTACACACTGAAACAGACAGGGAGAGAGAGTTACACACTGAAACAGACAGGGGAGAGAGAGTTACATACTGAAACAGACAGGGAGAGAGAGTTACACACTGAAACAGACAGGGAGAGAGAGTTACATACTGAAACAGACAGGGAGAGAGAGTTACACACTGAAACAGACAGGGAGAGAGAGTTACACACTGAAACAGACAGGGAGAGAGAGTTACATACTGAAACAGACAGGGAGAGAGAGTTACATACTGAAACAGACAGGGAGAGAGAGTTACATACTGAAACAGACAGGGAGAGAGAGTTACATACTGAAACAGACAGGGAGAGAGAGTTACATACTGAAACAGACAGGGAGAGAGAGTTACATACTGAAACAGACAGGGAGAGAGAGTTACACACTGAAACAGACAGGGAGAGAGAGTTACACACTGAAACAGACAGGGAGAGAGAGTTACATACTGAAACAGACAGGGAGAGAGAGTTACACACTGAAACAGACAGGGAGAGAGAGTTACATACTGAAACAGACAGGGAGAGAGAGTTACATACTGAAACAGACAGGGAGAGAGAGTTACACACTGAAACAGACAGGGAGAGAGAGTTACACACTGAAACAGACAGGGAGAGAGAGTTACACACTGAAACAGACAGGGAGAGAGAGTTACACACTGAAACAGACAGGGAGAGAGAGTTACACACTGAAACAGACAGGGAGAGAGAGTTACATACTGAAACAGACAGGGAGAGAGAGTTACACACTGAAACAGACAGGGAGAGAGAGTTACATACTGAAACAGACAGGGAGAGAGAGTTACACACTGAAACAGACAGGGAGAGAGAGTTACACACTGAAACAGACAGGGAGAGAGAGTTACACACTGAAACAGACAGGGAGAGAGAGTTACACACTGAAACAGACAGGGAGAGAGAGTTACATACTGAAACAGACAGGGAGAGAGAGTTACATACTGAAACAGACAGGGAGAGAGAGTTACATACTGAAACAGACAGGGAGAGAGAGTTACACACTGAAACAGACAGGGAGAGAGAGTTACACACTGAAACAGACAGGGAGAGAGAGTTACACACTGAAACAGACAGGGAGAGAGAGTTACACACTGAAACAGACAGGGAGAGAGAGTTACACACTGAAACAGACAGGGAGAGAGAGTTACATACTGAAACAGACAGGGAGAGAGAGTTACACACTGAAACAGACAGGGAGAGAGAGTTACACACTGAAACAGACAGGGAGAGAGAGTTACATACTGAAACAGACAGGGAGAGAGAGTTACACACTGAAACAGACAGGGAGAGAGAGTTACACACTGAAACAGACAGGGAGAGAGAGTTACACACTGAAACAGA